>NW_027596918.1:0-7500 GCF_964194155.1 Cetorhinus maximus
AGAGTGAGATAAAGAGACAGAGAGAGAGATATAGAGACAGAGAGAGAGATAAAGTGACAGAGAGAGATAAAGAGACTGAGAGAGATAAAGAGACAGAGAGAGATAAAGAGACAGAGAGAGATACAGAAATAGAGAGAGAGATAAAGAGACAGAGAGAGATAAAGAGACAGAGAGAGAGATAAAGAGACAGAGAGAGATAAAGAGACTGAGAGAGAGATAAAGAGACAGAGAGAGATAAAGAGAGAGAGAGAGAGATAAAGAGACAGAGAGAGAGCTAAAGAGGCAGAGAGAGAGATAAAGAGACAGAGAGAGGTAAAGAGACAGAGAGAGAGATAAAGAGAGAGAGAGAGAGATAAAGAGACAGAGAGAGATGAAGAGACAGAGAGAGAGATAAAGAGACAGAGAGAGAGATAAAGAGACAGAGAGAGAGAGTTAAAGAGACAGAGAGAGATGAAGAGACAGAGAAAGAGATAAAGAGACAGAGAGAGAGATAAAGAGACAGAGAGGGAGATAAAGAGACAGAGTGAGATAAAGAGACAGAGAGAGATAAAGAGACTGAGTGAGATAAAGAGACAGAGAGAGAGATAAAGAGACAGAGAGAAAGATAAAGAGAGTGAGAGAGAGATAAAGAGACAGAGAGAGAGATAAAGAGACAGACAGAGAGATAAAGAGACAGAGAGAGTTAAAGAGACACAGAGAGAGATAAAGAGACAGAGAGAGAGATAAAGTGACAGAGAGAGAGATAAAGAGACAGAGAGAGATAAAGAGACAGACAGAGAGATAAAGAGACAGAGAGAGTTAAAGAGACACAGAGAGAGATAAAGAGACAGAGAGAGAGATAAAGTGACAGAGAGAGAGATAAAGAGACAGAGAGAGATAAAGAGACAGAGAGAGAGATAAAGAGACAGAGAGAGATAAAGAGACAGAGAGAGAGATAAAGAGACAGAGAGAGAGATAAAGAGACAGAGAGAGAGAGAGAGACAGAGAGAGAGATAAAGAGACAGATAGAGAGACAAAGAGACAGAGTGACAGAGACAGAGAGAGAGATAAAGAGACAGAGAGAGATAAAGAGACAGAGAGAGAGATAAAGTGACAGAGAGAGAGATAAAGAGACAGAGAGAGAGAGACAGAGACAGAGAGAGATAAAGAGACTGAAAGAGAGGGAAAGAGACAGAGAGAGATAAAGAGACAGAGAGAGATAAAGAGACAGACAGAGAGAGAAAGAGACAGAGAGAGAGATAAAGAGACAGAGAGAGATAATTAGACAGAGAGAGATAAAGAGACAGAGAGAGAGATAGAGAGAGAGAGAGAGAGATAAAGAGACAGAGAGAGATAAAGAGACAGAGAGAGAGATAAAGAGACAGAGAGAGATAAAGAGACAGAGAGAGATAAAGAGACACAGAGAGAGAGATAAAGAGACAGAGAGAGATAAAGAGACAGAGAGAGAGATAAAGAGACAGAGAGAGATAATGAGACAGAGAGAGAGATAAAGAGACAGAGACAGAGATAATGAGACAGAGAGAGATAAAGAGACAGAGAGAGAGATAAAGAGACAGAGAGTGAGATAATGAGACAGAGAGAGAGATAAAGAGACAGAGAGAGATAAAGAGAAAGAGAGAGAGAGATAAAGAGACAGAGCGAGAGATAGAGAGATAGAGACAGAGATAAAGAGACAGAGAGAGATAAAGAGACAGAGAGAGAGATAAAGAGACAGAAAGAGAGATAAAGAGACAGAGAGAGAGAAAGAGAAAGAGAGAGAGAGATAAAGAGACAGAGCGAGAGATAGAGAGATAGAGACAGAGATAAAGAGACAGAGAGAGATAAAGAGACAGAGAGAGAGATAAAGAGACAGAGAGAGAGATAAAGAGACAGAGAGAGAGAAAGAGACAGAGAAAGAGATAAAGAGACAGAGAGAGAGATAACGAGACAGAGAGAGATAAAGAGACAGAGAGAGATAAACAGACAGAGAGAGTGATAAAGAGACAGAGTGAGAGATAAAGAGACAGAGAGAGAGATAAAGAGACAGAGAGAGATAATCGGACAGAGAGAGAGATAATGAGACAGAGAGAGATAAAGAGACTGAGAGAGAGATAAAGAGACAGAGAGAGAGATAAAGAGACAGAGAGAAATAAAGAGACAGAGAGAGAGATAAAGAGACAGAGAGAGATAAAGAGACAGAGAGAGAGATAAAGAGACAGCGAGAGAGATAAAGAGACAGAGAGAGATAAAGAGACAGAGAGAGAGATAAAGAGACAGAGAGAGATAAAGAGACAGAGAGAGATAAAGAGACAGAGAGAGAGATTAAGAGACAGAGAGAGATAAAGAGACAGAGAGTGAGAAAGAGACAGAGAGAGAGATAAAGAGACAGAGAGAGAGATAAATAGACAGAGAGAGATAATGAGATAGAGAGAGAGATAAAGAGAGAGAGTGAGATAAAGAGACAGAGAGAGAGATATAGAGACAGAGAGAGAGATAAATAGACAGAGAGAGATAAAGAGACAGTGTGAGAGATAAAGAGACAGAGAGAGATAAAGAGACAGAGAGAGAGAGATAAAGAGACAGAGAGAGAGATAAAGAGACAGAGAGAGAGAGCTAGACAGAGAGAGAGATAAAAAGACAGAGAGAGATAAAGAGACAGAGAGAGAGATAAAGAGACAGAGAGAGAGATAAAGAGACAGAGAGTGAAAGCGAGACAGAGAGAGAGATAAAAAGACAGAGAGAGATAAAGAGACAGAGAGAGAGATAAAGAGACAGAGAGAGAGATGAAGAGACAGAGAGAGAGATAATGAGAAAGCTAGAGAATAAAGAGGCAGAGAGAGAGATACAGAGAGAGAGATAAAGAGACAGAGAGAGAGATAAAGAGACAGAGAGAGAGAGATAAAGAGACAGAGAGAGAGAGATAAAGAGACAGAGAGAGAGAGAGACAGAGGGAGAGATAAAGAGACAGAGAGAGAGAGAGAGAGACACAGAGAGAGATAAAGAGACAGAGAGAGAAATAAAGAGACAGAGAGAGATAAAGAGAGAGAGAGAGATAAAGAGACTGAGAAAGAGAGAGAGAGAGATAAAGAGACAGAGAAAGAGAGAGACAGAGATAAAGAGACAGAGAGAGAGATAAAGAGACAGAGAGAGAGATAAAGAGACAGAGAGAGAGATAAAGAGACAGAGAGAGATAAAGGGACAGAGAGAGAGATAAAGAGACAGAGAGAGAGAAAGAGACAGAGAGAGAGATAAAGAGACAGAGAGAGAGATAAAGAGACAGAGAGAGATAAAGAGACAGAGAGAGAGATAAAGAGACATAGAGAGATAAAGAGAGAGAGAGAGAGATAAAGAGACAGAGAGAGACAGAGACAGAGAGAGAGATAAAGAGACAGTGAGACATGAAGAGACAGAGAGAGAGATAAAGAGACAGAGAGAGAGATAAAGAGACAGAGAGAGAGATAAAGAGACAGAGAGATAAAGAGACAGAGAGAGATAAAGAGACACAGAGAGAGAGATAAAGAGACAGAGAGAGAGATAAAGAGACAGAGAGAGAGATAAAGAGGCAGAGAGAGATAAAGAGAGAGGGAGAGAGATAAAGAGAGAGAGAAAGAGAAAGAGACAGAGAGAGAGATAAAGAGAGAGAGAGAGAGATAAAGAGACAGAGAGAGATGAAGAGACAGAGAGAGAGATAAAGAGACAGAGAGAGAGATAAAGAGACAGAGAGAGAGAGTTAAAGAGACAGAGAGAGATGAAGAGACAGAGAAAGAGATAAAGAGACAGAGAGGGAGATAAAGAGACAGAGTGAGATAAAGAGACAGAGAGAGATAAAGAGACTGAGTGAGATAAAGAGACAGAGAGAGAGATAAAGAGACAGAGAGAAAGATAAAGAGAGTGAGAGAGAGATAAAGAGACAGAGAGAGAGATAAAGAGGCAGAGAGAGATAAAGAGACAGAGAGAGATAAAGAGACAGAGAGAGAGAGAGATAAAGAGACAGAGAGAGAGATAAAGAGAGAGAGAGAGAGATAAAGAGACATAGAGAGAGATAAAGAGACATAGAGAGAGATAAAGAGACAGAGAGAGATAACGAGACAGAAAGAGATAAAGAGAGTGAGAGAGAGATAAAGAGAGAGAGAGAGAGATAAAGAGACAGACAGAGAGATAAAGAGACAGAGAGAGTTAAAGAGACACAGAGAGAGATAAAGAGACAGAGAGAGAGATAAAGTGACAGAGAGAGAGATAAAGAGACAGAGAGAGATAAAGAGACAGAGAGAGAGATAAAGAGACAGAGAGAGATAAAGAGACAGAGAGAGAGATAAAGAGACAGAGAGAGAGATAAAGAGACAGAGAGAGAGAGAGAGACAGAGAGAGAGATAAAGAGACAGATAGAGAGACAAAGAGACAGAGTGACAGAGACAGAGAGAGAGATAAAGAGACAGAGAGAGATAAAGAGACAGAGAGAGAGATAAAGAGACAGAGAGAGAGATAAAGAGACAGAGAGAGAGAGAAAGAGACAGAGAGAGATAAAGAGACTGAAAGAGAGGGAAAGAGACAGAGAGAGATAAAGAGACAGAGAGAGATAAAGAGACAGACAGAGAGAGAAAGAGACAGAGAGAGAGATAAAGAGACAGAGAGAGATAATTAGACAGAGAGAGATAAAGAGACAGAGAGAGAGATAGAGAGAGAGAGAGAGAGAGATAAAGAGACAGAGAGAGATAAAGAGACAGAGAGAGAGATAAAGAGACAGAGAGAGATAAAGAGACAGAGAGAGATAAAGAGACACAGAGAGAGAGATAAAGAGACAGAGAGAGATAAAGAGACAGAGAGAGAGATAAAGAGACAGAGAGAGATAATGAGACAGAGAGAGAGATAAAGAGACAGAGACAGAGATAATGAGACAGAGAGAGATAAAGAGACAGAGAGAGAGATAAAGAGACAGAGAGTGAGATAATGAGACAGAGAGAGAGATAAAGAGACAGAGAGAGATAAAGAGAAAGAGAGAGAGAGATAAAGAGACAGAGCGAGAGATAGAGAGATAGAGACAGAGATAAAGAGACAGAGAGAGATAAAGAGACAGAGAGAGAGATAAAGAGACAGAGAGAGAGATACAGAGACAGAGAGAGAGAAAGAGAAAGAGAGAGAGAGATAAAGAGACAGAGCGAGAGATAGAGAGATAGAGACAGAGATAAAGAGACAGAGAGAGATAAAGAGACAGAGAGAGAGATAAAGAGACAGAGAGAGAGATAAAGAGACAGAGAGAGAGAAAGAGACAGAGAAAGTGATAAAGAGACAGAGAGAGAGATAACGAGACAGAGAGAGATAAAGAGACAGAGAGAGATAAACAGACAGAGAGAGTGATAAAGAGACAGAGAGAGAGATAAAGAGACAGAGAGAGAGATAAAGAGACAGAGAGAGATAATCGGACAGAGAGAGAGATAATGAGACAGAGAGAGATAAAGAGACTGAGAGAGAGATAAAGAGACAGAGAGAGAGATAAAGAGACAGAGAGAAATAAAGAGACAGAGAGAGAGATAAAGAGACAGAGAGAGATAAAGAGATAGAGAGAGAGATAAAGAGACAGCGAGAGAGATAAAGAGACAGAGAGAGATAAAGAGACAGAGAGAGAGATAAAGAGACAGAGAGAGATAAAGAGACAGAGAGAGATAAAGAGACAGAGAGAGAGATTAAGAGACATAGAGAGATAAAGAGACAGAGAGTGAGAAAGAGACAGAGAGAGAGATAAAGAGACAGAGAGAGAGATAAATAGACAGAGAGAGATAATGAGACAGAGAGAGAGATAAAGAGAGAGAGTGAGATAAAGAGACAGAGAGAGAGATATAGAGACAGAGAGAGAGATAAATAGACAGAGAGAGATAAAGAGACAGTGTGAGAGATAAAGAGACAGAGAGAGATAAAGAGACAGAGAGAGAGAGAGATAAAGAGACAGAGAGAGAGATAAAGAGAGAGAGAGAGAGATAAAGAGACATAGAGAGAGATAAAGAGACATAGAGAGAGATAAAGAGACAGAGAGAGATAACGAGACAGAAAGAGATAAAGAGAGTGAGAGAGAGATAAAGAGAGAGAGAGAGAGATAAAGAGACAGACAGAGAGATAAAGAGACAGAGAGAGTTAAAGAGACACAGAGAGAGATAAAGAGACAGAGAGAGAGATAAAGTGACAGAGAGAGAGATAAAGAGACAGAGAGAGATAAAGAGACAGAGAGAGAGATAAAGAGACAGAGAGAGATAAAGAGACAGAGAGAGAGATAAAGAGACAGAGAGAGAGATAAAGAGACAGAGAGAGAGAGAGAGACAGAGAGAGAGATAAAGAGACAGATAGAGAGACAAAGAGACAGAGTGACAGAGACAGAGAGTGAGATAAAGAGACAGAGAGAGATAAAGAGACAGAGAGAGAGATAAAGAGACAGAGAGAGAGATAAAGAGACAGAGAGAGAGAGAAAGAGACAGAGAGGGATAAAGAGACTGAAAGAGAGGGAAAGAGACAGAGAGAGATAAAGAGACAGAGAGAGATAAAGAGACAGACAGAGAGAGAAAGAGACAGAGAGAGAGATAAAGAGACAGAGAGAGATAATTAGACAGAGAGAGATAAAGAGACAGAGAGAGAGATAGAGAGAGAGAGAGAGAGATAAAGAGACAGAGAGAGATAAAGAGACAGAGAGAGAGATAAAGAGACAGAGAGAGATAAAGAGACAGAGAGAGATAAAGAGACACAGAGAGAGAGATAAAGAGACAGAGAGAGATAAAGAGACAGAGAGAGAGATAAAGAGACAGAGAGAGATAATGAGACAGAGAGAGAGATAAAGAGACAGAGACAGAGATAATGAGACAGAGAGAGATAAAGAGACAGAGAGAGAGATAAAGAGACAGAGAGTGAGATAATGAGACAGAGAGAGAGATAAAGAGACAGAGAGAGATAAAGAGAAAGAGAGAGAGAGATAAAGAGACAGAGCGAGAGATAGAGAGATAGAGACAGAGATAAAGAGACAGAGAGAGATAAAGAGACAGAGAGAGAGATAAAGAGACAGAGAGAGAGATACAGAGACAGAGAGAGAGAAAGAGAAAGAGAGAGAGAGATAAAGAGACAGAGCGAGAGATAGAGAGATAGAGACAGAGATAAAGAGACAGAGAGAGATAAAGAGACAGAGAGAGAGATAAAGAGACAGAGAGAGAGATAAAGAGACAGAGAGAGAGAAAGAGACAGAGAAAGAGATAAAGAGACAGAGAGAGAGATAACGAGACAGAGAGAGATAAAGAGACAGAGAGAGATAAACAGACAGAGAGAGTGATAAAGAGACAGAGAGAGAGATAAAGAGACAGAGAGAGAGATAAAGAGACAGAGAGAGATAATCGGACAGAGAGAGAGATAATGAGACAGAGAGAGATAAAGAGACTGAGAGAGAGATAAAGAGACAGAGAGAGAGATAAAGAGACAGAGAGAAATAAAGAGACAGAGAGAGAGATAAAGAGACAGAGAGAGATAAAGAGATAGAGAGAGAGATAAAGA
>NW_027596918.1:12500-15000 GCF_964194155.1 Cetorhinus maximus
TGAGAGAGAGATAAAGAGAGAGAGAGAGAGATAAAGAGACAGACAGAGAGATAAAGAGACAGAGAGAGTTAAAGAGACACAGAGAGAGATAAAGAGACAGAGAGAGAGATAAAGTGACAGAGAGAGAGATAAAGAGACAGAGAGAGATAAAGAGACAGAGAGAGAGATAAAGAGACAGAGAGAGATAAAGAGACAGAGAGAGAGATAAAGAGACAGAGAGAGAGATAAAGAGACAGAGAGAGAGAGAGAGACAGAGAGAGAGATAAAGAGACAGATAGAGAGACAAAGAGACAGAGTGACAGAGACAGAGAGTGAGATAAAGAGACAGAGAGAGATAAAGAGACAGAGAGAGAGATAAAGAGACAGAGAGAGAGATAAAGAGACAGAGAGAGAGAGAAAGAGACAGAGAGGGATAAAGAGACTGAAAGAGAGGGAAAGAGACAGAGAGAGATAAAGAGACAGAGAGAGATAAAGAGACAGACAGAGAGAGAAAGAGACAGAGAGAGAGATAAAGAGACAGAGAGAGATAATTAGACAGAGAGAGATAAAGAGACAGAGAGAGAGATAGAGAGAGAGAGAGAGAGATAAAGAGACAGAGAGAGATAAAGAGACAGAGAGAGAGATAAAGAGACAGAGAGAGATAAAGAGACAGAGAGAGATAAAGAGACACAGAGAGAGAGATAAAGAGACAGAGAGAGATAAAGAGACAGAGAGAGAGATAAAGAGACAGAGAGAGATAATGAGACAGAGAGAGAGATAAAGAGACAGAGACAGAGATAATGAGACAGAGAGAGATAAAGAGACAGAGAGAGAGATAAAGAGACAGAGAGTGAGATAATGAGACAGAGAGAGAGATAAAGAGACAGAGAGAGATAAAGAGAAAGAGAGAGAGAGATAAAGAGACAGAGCGAGAGATAGAGAGATAGAGACAGAGATAAAGAGACAGAGAGAGATAAAGAGACAGAGAGAGAGATAAAGAGACAGAGAGAGAGATACAGAGACAGAGAGAGAGAAAGAGAAAGAGAGAGAGAGATAAAGAGACAGAGCGAGAGATAGAGAGATAGAGACAGAGATAAAGAGACAGAGAGAGATAAAGAGACAGAGAGAGAGATAAAGAGACAGAGAGAGAGATAAAGAGACAGAGAGAGAGAAAGAGACAGAGAAAGAGATAAAGAGACAGAGAGAGAGATAACGAGACAGAGAGAGATAAAGAGACAGAGAGAGATAAACAGACAGAGAGAGTGATAAAGAGACAGAGAGAGAGATAAAGAGACAGAGAGAGAGATAAAGAGACAGAGAGAGATAATCGGACAGAGAGAGAGATAATGAGACAGAGAGAGATAAAGAGACTGAGAGAGAGATAAAGAGACAGAGAGAGAGATAAAGAGACAGAGAGAAATAAAGAGACAGAGAGAGAGATAAAGAGACAGAGAGAGATAAAGAGATAGAGAGAGAGATAAAGAGACAGCGAGAGAGATAAAGAGACAGAGAGAGATAAAGAGACAGAGAGAGAGATAAAGAGACAGAGAGAGATAAAGAGACAGAGAGAGATAAAGAGACAGAGAGAGAGATTAAGAGACATAGAGAGATAAAGAGACAGAGAGTGAGAAAGAGACAGAGAGAGAGATAAAGAGACAGAGAGAGAGATAAATAGACAGAGAGAGATAATGAGACAGAGAGAGAGATAAAGAGAGAGAGTGAGATAAAGAGACAGAGAGAGAGATATAGAGACAGAGAGAGAGATAAATAGACAGAGAGAGATAAAGAGACAGTGTGAGAGATAAAGAGACAGAGAGAGATAAAGAGACAGAGAGAGAGAGATAAAGAGACAGAGAGAGAGATAAAGAGACAGAGAGAGAGAGCTAGACAGAGAGAGAGATAAAAAGACAGAGAGAGATAAAGAGACAGAGAGAGAGATAAAGAGACAGAGAGAGAGATAAAGAGACAGAGAGTGAGAGCGAGACAGAGAGAGAGATAAAAAGACAGAGAGAGATAAAGAGACAGAGAGAGAGATAAAGAGACAGAGAGAGAGATGAAGAGACAGAGAGAGAGATAATGAGAAAGCTAGAGAATAAAGAGGCAGAGAGAGAGATACAGAGAGAGAGATAAAGAGACAGAGAGAGAGATAAAGAGACAGAGAGAGAGAGATAAAGAGACAGAGAGAGAGAGATAAAGAGACAGAGAGAGAGAGAGACAGAGGGAGAGATAAAGAGACAGAGAGAGAGAGAGAGAGAGACACAGAGAGAGATAAAGAGACAGAGAGAGAAATAAAGAGACAGAGAGAGATAAAGAGAGAGAGAGAGATAAAGAGACTGAGAAAGAGAGAGAGAGAGATAAAGAGACAGAGAAAGAGAGAGACAGAGATAAAGAGACAGAGAGAGAGATAAAGAGACAGAGAGAGAGATAAAGAGACAGAGAGAGAGATAAAGAGACAGAGAGAGATAAAGGGACAGAGAGAGAGATAAAGAGACAGAGAGAGAGAAAGAGACAGAGAGAGAGA
>NW_027596918.1:22500-27500 GCF_964194155.1 Cetorhinus maximus
TGACCCTCCGACAGCGCGGCTCTCCCTCAGCACTGACCCTCCGACAGTGCGGCGCTCCCTCAGCACTGACCCTCCGACAGTGCGGCTCTCCCTCAGCACTGACCCTCCGACAGTGCGGCTCTCCCTCAGTACTGACCCTCCGACAGTGCGGCGCTCCCTTGGTACTGAGCGTCCGACAGTGCGGTGCTCCCTCGGTACTGACCCTCCGACAGTGCGGCGCTCCCTAAGCACTGACCCTCCGACAGTGCGGCTCTCCCTCAGCACTGACCCTCTGACAGTGCGGCGCTCCCTCAGCACTGACCCTCCGACAGTGCGGCTCTCCCTCAGTACTGACCCTCCGACAGTGCGGCGCTCCCTCAGTACTGACCCTCCGACAGTGCGGCTCTCCCTCAGTACTGACCCTCCGACAGTGCGGCGCTCCCTCAGTACTGACCCTCCGACAGTGCGGCTCTCCCTCAGCACTGACCCTCCGACAGTGCGGCGCTCCCTCAGCACTGACCCTCCGACAGTGCGGCGCTCCCTCAGCACTGACCCTCCGACAGTGCGGCGCTCCCTCAGCACTGACCCTCCGACAGTGCGGCGCTCCCTTGGTACTGAGCGTCCGACAGTGCGGCGCTCCCTCGGTACTGACCCTCCGACAGTGCGGCGCTCCCTCAGTACTGACCCTCCGACAGTGCGGCGCTCCCTCAGCACTGACCCTCCGACAGTGCGGCTCTCCCTCAGTACTGGCCCTCCGACAGTGCGGCTCTCCCTCAGTAATGGCCCTCCGACAGTACGGCTCTCCCTCAGCACTGACCCTCCGACAGTGCGGCGCTCCCTCAGCACTGACCCTCCGACAGTGCGGCGCTCCCTCAGCACTGACCCTCCGACAGTGCGGCGCTCCCTCAGTACTGTCCCTCCGACAGTGCGGCGCTCCCTCAGCACTGACCCTCCGACAGTGCGGCGCTCCCTTGGTACTGAGCGTCCGACAGTGCGGCGCTCCCTCGGTACTGACCCTCCGACAGTGCGGCGCTCCCTAAGCACTGACCCTCCGACAGCGCGGCTCTCCCTCAGCACTGACCCTCCGACAGTGCGGCGCTCCCTCAGCACTGACCCTCCGACAGTGCGGCTCTCCCTCAGCACTGACCCTCCGACAGTGCGGCTCTCCCTCAGTACTGACCCTCCGACAGTGCGGCACTCCCTCAGTACTGACCCTCCGACAGTGCGGCGCTCCCTTGGTACTGAGCGTCCGACAGTGCGGCGCTCCCTCGGTACTGACCCTCCGACAGTGCGGCGCTCCCTAAGCACTGACCCTCCGACAGTGCGGCTCTCCCTCAGCACTGACCCTCTGACAGTGCGGCGCTCCCTCAGCACTGACCCTCCGACAGTGTGGCTCTCCCTCAGTACTGACCCTCCGACAGTGCGGCGCTCCCTCAGTACTGACCCTCCGACAGTGCGGCGCTCCCTCAGTACTGACCCTCCGACAGTGCGGCGCTCCCTCAGCACTGACCCTCCGACAGTGCGGCGCTCCCTCAGCACTGACCCTCCGACAGTGCGGCTCTCCCTCAGTACTGACCCTCCGACAGTGCGGCGCTCCCTCAGTACTGACCCTCCGACAGTGCGGCGCTCCCTCAGTACTGACCCTCCGACAGTGCGGCGCTCCCTCAGCACTGACCCTCCGACAGTGCGGCGCTCCCTCAGCACTGACCCTCCGACAGTGCGGCGCTCCCTCAGCACTGACCCTACCTGACATTTCCGGCCATCCACTGCCTCTAGGTTCTCCTCGAATTGCACTCCGATGTTGAAGTCCATGATGTAGTTTTTGAAGGTGGTTAGTGTCTTTATAACCATGTGATCACCATCGTGGAGGATATCCTTCTCCGGGTGTAACAGGCCCACGATTTTCCTCAGAGGCAATATAATATCTGCGGAGGGAGAGAAAGAGAGAGGGAGAGACCAGTGGCTTTTCACTCTTTCCCCCTGTCTCCCCCATTCCCCTCTCTCTCCCCCAATCCTTTCTCTCTCTCTCCGTCCATCCTCTCTCACTCTCTCTCCATCCTTCCTATCTCTCTCCCCCATCTCCCCACTCCTCTCTCCCCCAATCCTTCTCTCTCTCTCCATCCATCCTCTCTCTCTCTCCCCCAACCTCCCCCCGTCTCCCCACTCCTCTCTACCCCAATCCTCTCTCTCTCTCTCTCCATCCATCCTCTCTCTCTCTCCATCCATCCTCTCTCTCTCTCCCCCAACCTCCCCCCGTCTCCCCACTCCTCTCTACCCCAATCCTCTCTCTCTCTATCCATCCATCCTCTCTCTCTCTCTCCATCCATCCTCTCTCTCTCTATCCATCCTCCCTCTCTCTCTTCCCAACCTCCCCTCTCCCCACTCCTCTCTACCCCAATCCTCTCTCTCTCTATCCATCCATCCTCTCTCTCTCTCCCCCAACCTCCCCCCGTCTCCCCACTCCTCTCTACCCCAATCCTCTCTCTCTCTATCCATCCATCCTCTCTCTCTCTCTCCATCCATCCTCTCTCTCTCTATCCATCCATCCTCTCTCTCTCTCCCAACCTCCCCCTCTCCCCACTCCTCTCTACCCCAATCCTCTCTCTCTCTCTCCATTCTTCCTCTCTCTCTCTCCCCCAACTTCCCCCCGTCTCCCCACTCCTCTCTACCCCAATCCTTTCTCTCTCTATCCATCCTCTCTCTCTCTCTCCATCCATCCTCTCTCTCTCCATCTATCCTCTCTCTCTCCATCCATCCTCACTCCCAACCCCCCCCCTCCCCATTCCTCTCTACCCAATCCTCTCTCTCTCTATCCATCCATCCTCTCTCTCTCTCGCCCAACCTCCCCCTCTCCCCCACTCCTCTCTACCCCAATCCTCTCTCTCTCTATCCATCCATCCTCTCTCTCTCGCCCAACCTCCCCCCGTCTCCCCTCTCCCTCTACCCCAATCCTATCTCTCTCTCTCTCCATCCATCCTCTCTCTCTCTCTCCATTCTTCCTCTCTCTCTCTCCCCCAACTTCCCCCCGTCTCCCCATTCCTCTCTACCCCAATCCTTTCTCTCTCTCTCTATCCATCCTCTCTCTCTCTCTCCATCCATCCTCTCTCTCTCCATCCATCCTCTCTCTCTCCATCCATCCTCACTCCCAACCTCCCCCCTCCCCATTCCTCTCTACCCCAATCCTTTCCCTCTCTCTCCATCCATCCTCTCTCTCTCCCAACCTCCCCCCATCTCCCCACTCCTCTCTCCCCCAATCCTTTCTCTCTCTCTCCATCCATCCTCTCTCTCTCTCCCCCAACCTCCCCCCCGTCTCCCCACACTCCTCTCTACCCCAATCCTCTCTCTCTCTCTCTCCATCCATCCTCTCTCTCTCTCTCCATCCATCCTCTCTCTCTCTCCCCCAACCTCCCCCTCTCCCCACTCCTCTCTACCCCCAATCCTCTCTCTCTCTCTCCATCCATCCTCTCTCTCTCTCTCCATCCATCCTCTCTCTCTCTATCCATCCATCCTCTCTCTCTCTCCCAACCTCCCCCTCTCCCCACTCCTCTCTACCCCAATCCTCTCTCTCTCTCTCCATTCTTCCTCTCTCTCTCTCCCCCAACTTCCCCCCGTCTCCCCATTCCTCTCTACCCCAATCCTTCTCTCTCTCTCTCTATCCCATCCTCTCTCTCTCTCCATCCATCCTCTCTCTCTCCATCCATCCTCTCTCTCTCCATCCATCCTCACTCCCAACCTCCCCCTCCCCATTCCTCTCTACCCCAATCCTTTCCCTCTCTCTCCATCCATCCTCTCTCTCTCCCAACCTCCCCCCGTCTCCCCACTCCTCTCTACCCCAATCCTTTCTCTCTCTCTCCATCCATCCTCTCTCTCTCTCCCCCAACCTCCCCCCGTCTCCCCACTCCTCTCTACCCCAATCCTCTCTCTCTCTATCCATCCATTCTCTCTCTCTCTCCCCCAACCTCCCCGCCGTCTCCCCACTCCTCTCTACCCCAATCCTTTCTCTCTCTCTCCATCCATCCTCTCTCTCTCTCCTCCAACCTCCCCCCCGTCTCCCCACTCCTCACTACCCCAATCCTCTCTCTCTCTATCCATCCATCCTCTCTCTCTCTCCCCCAACCTCCCCCCTGTCTCCCCACTCCTCTCTACTCCAATCCTCTCTCTCTCTATCCATCCATCCTTGCTCGCTCTCCCCAACCTCTCCTCTCCCCATTCCTCTCTTCCCCAATCCTCTCTCTCTCTCTCTTCTCTCTCCATCCTCTCTCTCTCTCTTCCCACCATTCTCTCCCGCAATCCTCTCCCTCTCTCCCCTAATACCCCCCTCTCTTCCCCCACTCAGCTCGCCATCAATCCTCTCTCTCTCTTCCCCAACCCCCCTCACTCCCCATGACTCTCTCCCCAATCTTCTCTCTCTCCCCTCCATTCTCCCCTCAATCCTCTCCCTCTCTATCTCTCCCAATTCCCTCTCTCTCTCCCGCCTCCCTCCCTCTACCTCGGCCAATCCCTCTACCTCTCTCTCTCTCTCCGCCCCTACTCCCTCTCTACCCTAATCCCTCTCTCTCTCTCCCCCCCTCCCTCTCTCCCCCCCATTCCCTTTCTCTCTTTCTCCCCCTCCCTCTATCTCTCCAGTCCCTCTGTCTCTCCTCAATCCCCTCTCCCACTTCCCCCCCTCTCTCTCTCTCCCCCATTCCCTCTCTTCCCCCCTCCCTCTCCCTCCCCATTGCCTTTCTCTCCCCAGTTGCCCCTCCTCTCTCTCTTTCCCACCCATTCCCCCTCCCAATTGCCCTCTCCTCCTCTCCTCTGCACTCCTCTCCCTCTCTCCTCCCCCTTCCCTCTCCCTCTGTCTCTCTCTCTCTCTTTCTCTCTCTCTGCCACTCTCTCTTCTCTCTCTGTCTCCCTCTCTCTCACCCCTTCTCTTATCCCCTTCTCTCTCCACCACCCGCTCTTCTCTCTCTGTCTCTTTCTCTGTCTCTCTCTCTCTCTCTGACTCTCTCTCTCTCTCTCTGTCTCTCTCTCTCTCTCTG
>NW_027596918.1:32500-128074 GCF_964194155.1 Cetorhinus maximus
AGTGTGTGTGTGTGCAAGTGCGAGTGTGTGTGTGTGCGAGTGAGAGTGGGTGTGTGTGTGACAGTGTATGTGTGCGAGTGAGAGTGTGTGTGTGTGAGAGTGTGTATGCGAGTGACAGTGAGTGTGTGTGTGTGTGAGAGTGAGTGTGTTTGTGACAGTGTGTGTGTACTGGGTGCGCGCCACAATGGTACACTCCCTCCAACACACGGAACCCCAGAAGGCCTGACTGTGAACCAGGACTTATTAAAGCCGCTGTCTCTGTCTGTCTCTCTCTCCCTACCTGTCTCTCGGTCCAGCTCTCTCAATCGCTATTTCTATCTCAGTTTCTGTCTGGCCCTTTCACAGTCTCTGCTGTCTGTCTATCTGTGTCAGTCTCCCTCTCTCAATCACAGCTAACGACTGTACCTATCTCTATCTCAGTCTCTCCCTCGCAGTGAGGGGTGTGGGATACATGCCCCACCATTCAAACTCAATCCCATCAAATCCTTCTCGGCGTAGTCAAAAACTCTCCTCACCTCACATCTCTCACAACAACCTCCCCTGTCATCAAACCCCTCACTGTAACACTCAGATATACCCCACACCCCTCACTGCAACACTCTGATATATCCCACACCCCTCACTGTAACACTCAGATATACCCCACACCCCTCACTGCAACACTCTGATATAGCCCACACCCCTCACTGTAACACTCTGATATATCCCACACCCCTCACTGTAATACTCTGATATATCCCACACCCCTCACTGTAACACTCAGATATACCCCACACCCCTCACTGTAACACTCTGATATATCCCACACCCCTCACTGTAACACTCTGATATATCCCACATCCCTCACTGTAACACTCTGATATATCCCACACCCCTCACTGTAACACTCTGATATACCCCACACCGCTCATTGTAACACTCTGATACACTCCACACCCCTCACTGAAACACTCAGATATACCCCACACCCCTCACTGTAACACTCTGATATATCCCACACCCCTCACTGTAACACTCTGATATATCCCACAACCCTCACTGTAACACTCTGATATATCCCACACCCCTCACTGTAACACTCACATATACCCCACACCCCTCACTGCAACACTCGGATATACCCCAAACCACTCTCTGTAACACTCTGATATATCCCACACCCCTCACTGTAACACTCTGATATACCCCACACCCCTCACTGTAACAATCTGATATACCCCACACCCCTCACTGTAACACTCTGATATATTCCACACCCCTCACTGCAACACTCTGATAAATCCCACACCCCTCACTGTAACACTCTGATATATCTCACAACCCTCACTGTAACACTCTGATATATCCAGCATCCCTCTCTGTAACACTCTGATATATCCCAAAACCCTCACTGTGACACTCTCATATATCCCACACCCCTCACTGTAACACTCTGATATATCCTACACCCTCACTGTTAGACTCTGATATACCCAACCCCCCACACTGAAACACTCTGATATACCCCACACCACTCACTGTAACACTCTGATATATCCCACACCACTCACTGTAACACTGTGTTATACCCCATAGCCCTCACTGTAACACTGTGATATATCCCATACCCCTCACTGTAACACTGATATAGCCCACACCCCTCACTGTAACACTCTGATATATCCCACAACCCTCATTGTTGCAATCATATATACCCCACACCAGCCACTGTAACATCTGATATACTCCACACCCCTGACTGTAACACTCTGCTATATCCCACACCCCTCACTGTAACACTCTTATATACCCAACACCTCTCACTGTAACACTCTGATATATCCCAAACACCTCACTGTAACACTGGTATTGCCCACACCCCTCACTATAACACTCTGATATACCCCACACCCTTCACTGTAACACTCTGATATATCCTAAACCCTCACTGTTAGACTCTTATATACCCAACACCCCTCACTGTAACAAATTGATATACCCCACACCCCTCACTGTAACACTGTGTTATGCCCCATAGCCCTCACTGTAACACTCTGATATATCCCTTGCACATCACTGTAACACTGATATAGCCCACACCCCTCACTCTAACACTCTGATATATTCCACACCCTTCACTGTAACACTCTGATATATCCCACACCCCTCACTGTAACACTCTTATATACTCAACAACCCTCACTGTAAAACTCTGATAAATCCCAAACCCCTCAATGTAACACTGATATTGCCCACACCCCTCACTATAACACTCTGATATACCCCACACACCTCACTGTAACCCTCTGATATGTCCCAAAACCCTCACTGTAACACTCTGATATACCCCACACCCCTCACTGTAACACTGATATAGCCCTCACCTCTCACTGTAACACTCTGATATATCCCACACCCCTCACATTATCTCTCTGATATACACCAAACCCCTCACTGTAACACTCTGATATTTCCCAAACCCCTCACTGTAACGCTCTGATATATCCCAAACCACTCATGTAACACTCTGATATACACCACACCCCTCACTGTAAGACTCAGATATTACACAAACCACTCATTGTAACACTCTGATATATCCCACAACCCTCACTGTAACACCCTGATATACCCCACACCCCTCACTGTAACAATCTGATATACCCCACACCCCTCACTGTAACTCTCTGATATATCCCACACCCATCTATGTAACACTCTGATATACCCCACGCCCCTCACAGTAACTCTCTGATATATCCCACATCCCTCACTGTAACACCCTGATATATCCCACACCGCTCACTGTAAAATTCTTATATAACCCACAGCCCTCACTGTAACACTCTGATATATCCCACACTCCTCACTGTAACACCATCAAATATCCCACACCCCTCACTGTAACACTCTTATATATCCCACACTCCTCACTGTAACACTCTGATATACACCACACCCCTCACTGTAACACTCTGATATATCCCACACCCCACACTGTAACACTCTGATATACAACACACCCCTCACTGTCACTCTCTGATATATCCAGCACCCCTCTCTGTAAAACTCTGGTATATCCCCCATCCTCACTGTAACACTCTGATATATCATACACCCCTCATTGTAACACTCCGATATATCCCACACCACTCACTGTAACACTCTGATATATCCCACACCCCTCACTGTAACACTCTGATATATCCCACACCCCTCACTGTAAGACCCTGATATATCCCACACCCCTCACTGTAACACTCTGATATATCCCACATCCCTCACTGTAACACTCTGATATATCCCACAACCCTCACTGTTACACTCTGATATATCCCAAACACCTCACTCTAACACTCTGATATATCCCATACCCCTCACTGTAACACTCTGATACATCCCACACCCCTCACTGTAACACTCTGATATACAACACACCCCTCACTGTAACACTCTGATATATCCCACACCCCTCACTGTAACACTCTGTTACATCCCACACCCCACACTGTAACACTCTGATATACCCCACACACCTCACTGTAAAACTCTGAATTAAACCACACCCCTCACTGTAACACTCTGATACATCACACACCCCTCACTGTTACACTCTTATATACCCCACACCAGTCACTGTAACCTCTAATATACCCAACACCCCTCACTGTAACACTCTGATAAATCCCAAACCCCTCACTGTAACACTCTGATATATCACACACCCCTCACTATAACAGTCTGATATACCCCACTCCCCTCACTGTAACACTCTGATATAACCCACACCCCACACTGTAAAACTCTGATATACCCCAAAACCTTCACTGTAACACTGTGTTATACCACATACCCCTCGCTGTAACACTCTGATCTATCCATTAACCCTCACTGTAACACTGATATAGCCCACACCCCTCACTGTAAACCTCTGATATATCCAACACCTCTCACTGTCACACTCTGATATTTCCCAACCCCTCACTGTTACACTCTGATATATCCCACACGCCTCACTGTAACACTCTGATATATCACACAACCCTCACTGTAACACTCAGATATACCCCACAACCCTCATTGTAACACTCTGATATATCCCACACCCCTCACTGTAAAACTCTGATATATCACAAACCCCTCACTGTAACACTGATATAGCCCACACCCCTCACTGCAACACTCTGATATATCCCACACCTATCACTGTAACTCTCTGATATATCCCACACCCCTCACTGTAACACTCTGATATACACCACACCCCTCACTGTAACACTCTGATATTTCCCAAACCACTCATTGTAATACTCTGATATACGCCACACCACTCACTGTAACACTCTGATATATCCCACACTGCTAACTGTAACACTCTGATATACCCTACACCCCTCACTGTAACACTCTGATATATCCCAAACCCCTCACTGTAACACTCTGATATTCACCGCACCCCTCACTGTAAGACTCTGATATTTCCAAAACCCCTACTGTAACACTCTGATATATCCCACACCCCTCACTGTAAAACTCTGACATACCCCACGCTCCTCATTGTAACATTCTGATATACCCCACACCCCTCACTGTAACAATCTGATATACCCCACACCCCTCACTGTAACACTCTGATATATCCCACACTCCTCTCTGTAACACTCTGATATACCCCACGTCCCTCACTGTAACACCCTGATATATCCCACATCCCTCACTGTAACACTCTGATATATCCAGCATCCCTCTCTGTAACACTCTGATATATCCCAAAACCCTCACTGTGACACTCTCATATATCCCACACCCCTCACTGTAACACTCTGATATATCCTACACCCTCACTGTTAGACTCTGATATACCCAACCCCCCACACTGAAACACTCTGATATACCCCACACCACTCACTGTAACACTCTGATATATCCCACACCACTCACTGTAACACTGTGTTATACCCCATAGCCCTCACTGTAACACTGTGATATATCCCATACCCCTCACTGTAACACTGATATAGCCCACACCCCTCACTGTAACACTCTGATATATCCCACAACCCTCATTGTTGCAATCATATATACCCCACACCAGCCACTGTAACATCTGATATACTCCACACCCCTGACTGTAACACTCTGCTATATCCCACACCCCTCACTGTAACACTCTTATATACCCAACACCTCTCACTGTAACACTCTGATATATCCCAAACACCTCACTGTAACACTGGTATTGCCCACACCCCTCACTATAACACTCTGATATACCCCACACCCTTCACTGTAACACTCTGATATATCCTAAACCCTCACTGTTAGACTCTTATATACCCAACACCCCTCACTGTAACAAATTGATATACCCCACACCCCTCACTGTAACACTGTGTTATGCCCCATAGCCCTCACTGTAACACTCTGATATATCCCTTGCACATCACTGTAACACTGATATAGCCCACACCCCTCACTCTAACACTCTGATATATTCCACACCCTTCACTGTAACACTCTGATATATCCCACACCCCTCACTGTAACACTCTTATATACTCAACAACCCTCACTGTAAAACTCTGATAAATCCCAAACCCCTCAATGTAACACTGATATTGCCCACACCCCTCACTATAACACTCTGATATACCCCACACACCTCACTGTAACCCTCTGATATGTCCCAAAACCCTCACTGTAACACTCTGATATACCCCACACCCCTCACTGTAACACTGATATAGCCCTCACCTCTCACTGTAACACTCTGATATATCCCACACCCCTCACATTATCTCTCTGATATACACCAAACCCCTCACTGTAACACTCTGATATTTCCCAAACCCCTCACTGTAACGCTCTGATATATCCCAAACCACTCATGTAACACTCTGATATACACCACACCCCTCACTGTAAGACTCAGATATTACACAAACCACTCATTGTAACACTCTGATATATCCCACAACCCTCACTGTAACACCCTGATATACCCCACACCCCTCACTGTAACAATCTGATATACCCCACACCCCTCACTGTAACTCTCTGATATATCCCACACCCATCTATGTAACACTCTGATATACCCCACGCCCCTCACAGTAACTCTCTGATATATCCCACATCCCTCACTGTAACACCCTGATATATCCCACACCGCTCACTGTAAAATTCTTATATAACCCACAGCCCTCACTGTAACACTCTGATATATCCCACACTCCTCACTGTAACACCATCAAATATCCCACACCCCTCACTGTAACACTCTTATATATCCCACACTCCTCACTGTAACACTCTGATATACACCACACCCCTCACTGTAACACTCTGATATATCCCACACCCCACACTGTAACACTCTGATATACAACACACCCCTCACTGTCACTCTCTGATATATCCAGCACCCCTCTCTGTAAAACTCTGGTATATCCCCCATCCTCACTGTAACACTCTGATATATCATACACCCCTCATTGTAACACTCCGATATATCCCACACCACTCACTGTAACACTCTGATATATCCCACACCCCTCACTGTAACACTCTGATATATCCCACACCCCTCACTGTAAGACCCTGATATATCCCACACCCCTCACTGTAACACTCTGATATATCCCACATCCCTCACTGTAACACTCTGATATATCCCACAACCCTCACTGTTACACTCTGATATATCCCAAACACCTCACTCTAACACTCTGATATATCCCATACCCCTCACTGTAACACTCTGATACATCCCACACCCCTCACTGTAACACTCTGATATACAACACACCCCTCACTGTAACACTCTGATATATCCCACACCCCTCACTGTAACACTCTGTTACATCCCACACCCCACACTGTAACACTCTGATATACCCCACACACCTCACTGTAAAACTCTGAATTAAACCACACCCCTCACTGTAACACTCTGATACATCACACACCCCTCACTGTTACACTCTTATATACCCCACACCAGTCACTGTAACCTCTAATATACCCAACACCCCTCACTGTAACACTCTGATAAATCCCAAACCCCTCACTGTAACACTCTGATATATCACACACCCCTCACTATAACAGTCTGATATACCCCACTCCCCTCACTGTAACACTCTGATATAACCCACACCCCACACTGTAAAACTCTGATATACCCCAAAACCTTCACTGTAACACTGTGTTATACCACATACCCCTCGCTGTAACACTCTGATCTATCCATTAACCCTCACTGTAACACTGATATAGCCCACACCCCTCACTGTAAACCTCTGATATATCCAACACCTCTCACTGTCACACTCTGATATTTCCCAACCCCTCACTGTTACACTCTGATATATCCCACACGCCTCACTGTAACACTCTGATATATCACACAACCCTCACTGTAACACTCAGATATACCCCACAACCCTCATTGTAACACTCTGATATATCCCACACCCCTCACTGTAAAACTCTGATATATCACAAACCCCTCACTGTAACACTGATATAGCCCACACCCCTCACTGCAACACTCTGATATATCCCACACCTATCACTGTAACTCTCTGATATATCCCACACCCCTCACTGTAACACTCTGATATACACCACACCCCTCACTGTAACACTCTGATATATCCCACACTGCTAACTGTAACACTCTGATATACCCTACACCCCTCACTGTAACACTCTGATATATCCCAAACCCCTCACTGTAACACTCTGATATTCACCGCACCCCTCACTGTAAGACTCTGATATTTCCAAAACCCCTACTGTAACACTCTGATATATCCCACACCCCTCACTGTAAAACTCTGACATACCCCACGCTCCTCATTGTAACATTCTGATATACCCCACACCCCTCACTGTAACAATCTTATATACCCCACACCCCTCACTGTAACACTCTGATATATCCCACACTCCTCTCTGTAACACTCTGATATACCCCACGTCCCTCACTGTAACACCCTGATATATCCCACATCCCTCACTGTAACACCCTGATATATCCCACACTGCTCACTGTAACATTCTTATATAACCCACACCCCTCACTGTGACAATCTGATATAACCCACGCCCCTCACTGTAACACTGTGATATATCCCAGACCACTCACTGTAACAAACACATATATCCCACACCCCTCACTTTAACACTCTTATATATCACACACCCCTCACTTTAAAACTCTGATATACCCCACACCCCGCACTGTAACACTCTGATATATCCCAAACCCCTCACTTTAACACTGATATTGCCCACACCCCTCACTATAACACTCTGATATACCCCACACCACTCACTGTAACACTCTGATATATCCCACACCCCTCACTGTAACACTCTGATATATCCCACAAACCTCAATGAAACACTCTGATATATCCCACACACCTCACTGAAACACTCTGATATATCCCACACCCCTCACTGTAACACTCTGATATATCCCACACCCCACACTGTAACACTGATATATCCCACACCCCTCACTGTAACACTCTGATATATCCCATATCCCTCACTGTAACACTCTGATATATCCCACACCTCTCACTGTAACACTCTGATGTACCACTCACCCCTCACTGTAACACACTGATATATCCCACACCCCTCACTGTAACACTCTGTTACATCCCACACCCCTCACTGTAACACTGTGATATACCCTACACCCCTCACTGTAACACTCTGACATACCCCACACCCCTCACTGTAACACTCTGATATATGCCACACCGCTCACCGTAACACTCTGATATAACCCACACCCCTCACTTTAACACTCTGATATATCGCACACCCCTGACTGTAATACTCTGATATATCCCACACCCCTCACCGTTACACTCTTATATACCCCACACCAGTCACTGTTACATCTGATATACTCCACACCACTAACTGTAACACTCAGATATATCCCACACCCCTCTATGTAACATTCTTATATACCCAACACCACTCACTGTAACACTCTGATATATCCCACACCACTCACTGTAACAATCTGATATATCCCAAACCCCTCACTGTAACACTGATATTGACCACACCCCTCACTATAACACTCTGATATACCCCACACCCCTCACTGCAACACTCTGATATATCCTACACCATCACTGTTACACTCTGATATACCCAACACCCCTTACTGTAACACTCTGATATATCCCACACCCATCACTGTAACACTCTGATATACCCCACACCCTTCACTGTAACACTGTGTTATACCCCATACCCCTCGCTGTAACACTCTGATATATCCCTTACCCCTCACTGTAACACTGATAAATCCCACATCCCTCACTGTAACACTCTGATATATCCCACACCCCTCATTGTAACACTCTGATATATGCCACACCCATCACTATAACACTGGGATATGTCCCTCACCCCTCACTGTTACACACTGATATATCCCACACCCCTCACTGTAACACTCAGGCATACACCACAACCCTCAATTTAATACTCTGATATACCATACACCCCTCACTTTAATATCTCATATATCCCTCATCCCTCACTATAACACTCTGACATATCCCACAACCCTCACTGTAACAATCTGATATGTCCCACACCCCTCACTGTAACACTCTGATATATCCCACAACCCTTACAGTACAATCTGATATATCCCACACACATCACTGTAACACTCAGATATACCCCACACCCCTCACTGTAACACTCTGATATATCCCACACCCCTCACTGTAACGCTCTGATATATCCCACACCCCTCCCTGTAACACTCTGATATATCCCACACCCCTCACTGTAACACTCTGATATATCCCACACCCCTCACTGTAACACTCTGATATATCCCACACCCCTCACTGTAACACTCTGATATATCCCACACCCCTCACTGTAACACTCTGATATATCCCACACCCCTCACTGTAACACTCTGATATATCCCACAACCCTCACTATAACACTCTGATATATCCCACATCCCTCACTTTAAATCTCTGATATACCCCACACCACTCACTGAAACACTCTCATATATCCCACATCCCTCACTGTGAAAGTCTGATATATCCTACACCTCTCCCTGTAGCACTCTGATATATCCCACACCCCTCACTGCAACACTCTGATACATCCCAAACCCCTCACTGTAACGCTCTGATATATCCCACACCCCTCACTGTAACACTCTGATAAACCCCACAACCCTCACTGTAACACACTGATATATCCAACACCCCTCAAAGTAACACTCTGTTACATCCCACACCCCTCACTGTAACTCTCTGATATACCCCACACCCCTTACTGTAACACTCTGATATACCCCACACCCCTCACTGTAACACTCTGATATATCCCACACCCCTCACTGTAACACTCTGATATACCCCCACCCCTCACTGTAACACTCTGATATATCCCACACCGCTCACCGTAACATTCTGATATACCCCACACCCCTCACTGTAACACTCTGATATATCCCACATCCCTCACTGTAAAACTCTGATATACCCCACACCCCTCACTGTAACACTCTGATATATCCCAAACCCCTCTCTGTAACACTCTGATGTATCCCACATCCCTCACTGTGACACTCTGATATACCCCACACCCCTCTCTGTAAAACTCTGATATACCCCACAACCCTCACTGTAACACTCTGATATATCCCACACACCTCACTGTAACGCTCTTATATATCCCATACCCCTCACTGTAACACTCTGATATACCCCACACCCCTCTCTGTAACACTCTGATATATCCCAAAACCCACACTGTAACACTCTGATATATCCCACACCCCTCACTGTAACGCTCTGATATACCCCACACCCCTCACTGTAATACTCGGATATAACCCACATCCCTCCCTGTAAGACTCTGATATATCCCACAAACCTCACTGAAACACTCTGATATATACCACACCCCTCACTGTAACACTCTGATATATCCCACACACCTCACTGTAACACCCTGATATATCCCACACCCCTCACTGAAACACTGATATATCCCACACCCCTAACTGTAACACTCTGATGTATCCCACACCACTCACTGTAACACTCTCATATATCCCACATCCCTCACTGTGAAACTCTGATATATCCCACACCTCTCCCTGTAGCCCTCTGATATATCCCACACCCCTCACTGCAACACTCTGATACATCCCAAACCCCTCACTGTAACGCTCTGATATATCCCACACCCCTCACTGTAACACTCTGATAAACCCCACACCCCTCACTGTAACACACTGATATATCCAACACCCCTCACTGTAACACTCTGTTACATTACACACCCCTCACTGTAACACTCTGATATACCCCACACCCCTTACTGTAACACTCTGATACACCCCACACCCCTCACTGTAACACTCTGATATATCCCACACCCCTCACTGTAACACTCTGATATACCCCCACCCCTCACTGTAACACTCTGATATATCCCACACCGCTCACCGTAACATTCTGATATACCCCACACCCCTCACTTTAACATACTGAAATATCGCCCACCCCTGACTGTAATACTCTAATAAATCCCACATCACTCACTATTACACTCTGATATACCGCACACCAGTCACTGTAACATCTGATATGCTCCACACCACTCACTGTAACACTCAGATATATCCCACACCCCTCTATGTAACATTCTTATATACCCAACACCTCTCACTTTAACAGTCTGATATATCCCAAACCCCTCACTGTAACACTGATATTGCCCACACCCCTCACTATAACACTCTGATATACCCCACACCCCTCACTGTAACACTCTGATAAATCCCACACCCCTCAATTTATCACTCTGATACACCCCGCACCCCTCTCTGTAACACTCAGATATATCCCAAAACCCGCACTGTAACACTCCGATATATCCCACACCCCTCACTGTAACGCTCTGATATACGCCACACACCTCCCTGTAACACTCTGATATATCCCACACCCCTCACTGTAACACTTTGATATATCCCACACACCTCACTGTAACACTCTGATATATCCCACACCCCTCACTGTAACACACTTATACATCCCACACCCCTCACTGTAACACTCTGATATACCCCACACCCCTCACTGTTACACTCTGATATACCCCACACCTCTCACTGTAACACTCTGATATACCCCACACCACTCACTGTAACACTCTGATATATCGCACACCCCTCACTGAAACACTTTGATATATACCACACCCCTCACTGTTACACTCTTATATACCCCACACCAGTCACTGTAACATCTGATATACTCCACACACCTCACTGTAACAATCTGATATATCCCACACCCCTCACTGTAACACTCTTATATACCAAAAACCACTCACAGTAACACTCTGATATATCCCAAACCCCACACTGTAACACTGATATTGCCCACACCCATCACTATAACACTCTGATATACCCAACACCCCTCACTGTAACACTCTGATATATCACACACCCCTCACTGTAACACTCTGATATGCCCGACACCCCTCACTGTAACACTGTGTTATACCCCATACCCCTCACTGTAACACTCTGATCTAACCCTTACACCTCACTGTCACACTGATATAGCCCACACCCCTCCCTGTAACACTCTGATATATCCCACATCCCTCACTGTAAACCTCTGATATATCCCACACCCCTCACTGTAACATTCTGATATATCCCACACCCGACACTGTAACACTCTGATATATCCCACACCCCTCACTGTAACACTGATATTGCCAAACCCCTCACTATAACACTCTGATATACCCCACACCCCTCAATGTAACACTCTGATAAATCCCACACCACTCAATTAATGACTCTGAAACACCCCACACCCCTCTCTGTAACACTCTGATATATCCCAAAACCCGCACTGTAACACTCCGATATATCCCACACCGCTCACTGTAACGCTCTGATATACGCCACACACCTCCCTGTAACACTCTGATATATCCCACACCCCTCACTGTAACACTCTGATATATCCCACACCCCTCACTGTAACACTCTGATATATCCCACACCCCTCACTGTAACACTCTGATATATCCCACACCCCTCACTGTAACACTCTGATATATCCCACACCCCTCACTGTAACACTCTGATATATCCCACACCCCTCACTGTAACACTCTGATATATCCCACTTCCCTCACTGTAAAACTCTGATATACCCCACACCCCTCACTGTAACACTCTGATTTATCCCAAACCCCTCACTGTAACACTCTGATGTATCCCACATCCCTCACTGTGACACTCTGATATACCCCACACCCCTCTCTGTTAAACTCTGATATACCCCACAACCCTCACTGTAACACTCTGATATATCCCACACCCCTCACTGTAACGTTCTGATATATCCCATACCCCTCACTGTAACACTCAGATATACCCCACACCCCTCTCTGTAACACTCTGATATGTCCCAAAACCCACACTGTAACACTCTGATATATCCCACACCCCTCACTGTAACGCTCTGATATACCCCACACCCCTCACTGTAATACTCTGATATATCTCACACCCCTCCCTGTAACACTCTGATATATCCCACAAACCTCAATGAAACACTCTGATATATACCACACCCCTCACTGTAACACTCTGATATATCCCACACACCTCACTGTAACACCCTGATATATCCTACACCCCTCACTGTTACACTCTGATATATCCCACACCATTCACTGTAACAATTTGATATACACCACACACCTCCCTATAACACTCTGATATATCCCACACCTCTCTCTGTAAACTCTGATATATCCCACACCCCTCACTGTAACACTCTGATATACCACACACCCCTCGCTGTAACACTCTGATATATCCCTTACCCCTCACGGAAACACTGACAAAGCCCACAACCCTCACTGTAACACACTGATATATCCCACACCCCTCACAGTAAACCTCTGATATATCCCACACCCCTCACTGTAACACTCTGATATATACCACACCCCTCACTGTAACACTGATATTGCCCACACCCCTCACTATAACACTCTGATATACCCCACACCCCTCACTGTAACACTCTGATAAATCCCACACCACTCAATTTATCACTCTGATACACCCCACACCCCTCTCTGTAACACTCTGATATATCCCAAAACCCGCACTGTAACACTCCGATTTTTCCCACACCGCTCACTGTAACGCTCTGATATACGCCACACACCTCCCTGTAACACTCTGATATATCCCACACCCCTCACTATAACACTCTGATATATCCCACACCCCTCACTGTAACACTCTGATATATCCCACACCCCTCACTGTAACACTCTGATATATCCCACACCCCTCACTGTAACACTCTGATATATCCCACACCCCTCACTGTAACACTCTGATATATCCCACACCCCTCACTGTAACACTCTGATATATCCCACACCCCTCACTGTAACACTCTGATATATCCCACACCCCTCACTGTAACACTCTGATATATCCCACACCCCTCACTGTAACACACTGATATATCCCACACCCCTCACTGTAACACTCTGATATACCCCACACCCCTCACTGTAACACTCTGATATATCCCACATCCCTCACTGAAAAACTCTGATATACCCCACACCCCTCACTGTAACACTCTGATATATCCCAAACCCCTCACTGTAACACTCTGATGTATCCCACATCCCTCACTGTGACACTCTGATATACCCCACACCACTCTCTGTAAAACTCTGATATACCCCACAACCCTCACTGTAACACTCTGATATATCCCATACCCCTCACTGTAACACTCTGATATACCCCACACCCCTCTCTGTAACACTCTGATATATCCCAAAACCCACACTGTAACACTCTGATATATCCCACACCCCTCACTGTAACGCTCTGATATACCCCACACACCTCACTGTAAGATTCTGATATAACCCACACCCCTCCCTGTAACACTCTGATATATCCCACAAACCTCACTGAAACACTCTGATATATACCACACCACTCACTGTAACACTCTGATATATCCCACACACCTCACTGTAACACCCTGATATATCACACACCCCTCACTGAAACACTGATATATCCCACACCCCTAACTGTAACACTCTGATGTATCCCACACCACTCACTGTAACACTCTCATATATCCCACATCCCTCACTGTGAAAGTCTGATATATCCTACACCTCTCCCTGTAGCACTCTGATATATCCCACACCCCTCACTGCAACACTCTGATACATCCCAAACCCCTCACTGTAACGCTCTGATATATCCCACACCCCTCACTGTAACACTCTGATAAACCCCACACCCCTCACTGTAACACACTGATATATCCAACACCCCTCACTGTAACACTCTGTTACATCCCACACCCCTCACTGTAACACTCTGATATACCCCACACCTCTTACTGTAACACTCTGATATACCCCACACCCCTCACTGTAACACTCTGATATATCCCACACCCCTCACTGTAACACTCTGATATACCCCCACCCCTCACTGTAACACTCTGATATATCCCACACCGCTCACCGTAACATTCTGATATACCCCACACCCCTCACTTTAACATACTGAAATATCGCCCACCCCTGACTGTAATACTCTAATAAATCCCACATCACTCACTATTACACTCTGATATACCCCACACCAGTCACTGTAACATCTGATATACTCCACACCACTCACTGTAACACTCAGATATATCCCACACCCCTCTATGTAACATTCTTATATACCCAACACCTCTCACTGTAACAGTCTGATATATCCCACACCACTCACTGTAACACTGATATTGCCCACACCCCTCACTATAACACTCTGATATACCCCACACCCCTCACTGTAACACTCTGATAAATCCCACACCCCTCAATTTATCACTCTGATACACCCCGCACCCCTCTCTGTAACACTCTGATATATCCCAAAACCCGCACTGTAACACTCCGATATATCCCACACCCCTCACTGTAACGCTCTGATATACGCCACACACTTCCCTGTAACACTCTGATATATCCCACACCCCTCCCTGTAGCACTCTGATATATCCCACACCACTCACTGTAACACTCTGATATATCCCACACCCCTCACTGTAACACTCTGATATATCCCACACCCCTCACTGTAACACTCTGATATATCCCACACCCCTCACTGTAACACTCTGATATATCCCACACCCCTCACTGTAACACTCTGATATATCCCACATCCCTCACTGTTACACTCTGATATACCCCACACCCCTCACTGTAACACTATGATATATCCCAAACCCCTCACTGTAACACTCCGATGTATCCCACATCCCTCACTGTGACACTCTGATATACCCCACACCCCTCACTGTAAAACTCAGATATACCCCACAACCCTCACTGTAACACTCTGATATATCCCACACCCCTCACTGTAACGCTCTGATATATCCCAGACCCCTCACTGTAACACTCTGATATATCCCACACCTCTCACTGTAACAACCTGATATATCCCACACCCCTCACTGTAACACTCTGATATATCCCACACCCCTCACGGTAACACTCTGATATATCCCACACCCCTCATTGTAACAGTCTGATATACCCCACACACTTCAGTGTAACACTCTGATATATGCCGCACCCCTCACTGTAACACTTTGATATATCCCACACCCCTCACTGTAACACTTTCATATACCCCACAAACTCATTGTAACAGTCTGATATACCCCACACCCCTCACTGTAACACTCTGATATATCCCACACCCCTCATTGTAACAGTCTGATATACCCCACACCCCTCACTGTAACACTCTGATATACCCCACACCCCTCACTGTAACACTCTGATATACCCCACACCCCTCACTGTAACACTCTGATATATCCCGCACCCCTGACTGTAACACTCTGATATATCACATACCCCTCACTGTAACACTCTGATATATCCCACACCTCTCACTGTAACACCCTAATATATCCCACAACCCTCACTGTAACGCTCTGGTATATCCCACAACCCTCACTGTAACAGTATGATATACCCCATGCCCCTCACTGTAACACTCTGATATATCCCACACCTCTCACTGTATCACTCTGATATATCCCACACCCCTCACTGTAACACTCTGTTACATCCCACACCCCTCACTGTAACACTCTGATATACCCTACACCCCTCACTGTAACACTCTGATATACCCCACACACCTCACTGTAACACTCTGATATATCCCACAACCGCTCACCGTAACACTCTGATATACCCCACACCCCTCACTGTAACACTCTGATATATCCCACATCCCTCACTGGAACACTCTGATATACCCAACAACCCTCACTGTAACACTCTGATATATCCCAAACCCCTCACTGTGACACTCTGATATACCCCACACCCCTCACTGGAAAACTCGGATATACCCAACAACCCTCACTGTAACACTCTGATATATCCCACACCCCTCCCTGTAACACTCTGATATATCCCACACCCCTCACTGTAACACTCTGATATATCCCACACCCCTCACTGTAACACTCTGATATATTCCACACCCCTCACTGTAACACTCTGATATATCCCACATCCCTAACTGTAACACTCTGATATACCCCACACCCCTCACTGTAACACTCTGATATATCCCAAACCCCTCACTGTAACACTCTGATATATCCCACATCCCTCACTGTGACACTCTGATATATCCCACACCCCTCATTGTAACAGTCTGATATACCGCACACCCCTCACTGTAACACTCTGATATATCCCGCACCCCTCACTGTAACACGCTGATATACTCCACACCACTCATTGTAACAGTCTGATATATCCCACACCCCTCATTGTTACAGTCTGATATACCCCACACCCCACACTGTAACACTTTGATATACCCCACACATCTAACTGTAACACTCTGATATATCGCGCAACCCTCACTGTAACACTCTGATATATCCCATACCCCTCACTGTAACACTCTGATATATCCCACATCACTCACTGTGACACTCTGATATACCCCACACCCCTCACTGTAACACTCTGATATATCCCACACCCCTCACTGTAACACTCTGATATATCCCACACCCCTCACTGTAACACTCTGATATACCCCACACCCCTCACTGTAACACTCTGATATATCCCACACCCCACACTGTAACACTCTGATATATCCCACAACCCTCACTGTAACAGTCTGATATACCCCACGCCCCTCACTGTAACACTCTGATATATCCCACACCTCTCACTGTAACACTTTGATATACCACTCACCCCTCACTGTAACAAACTGATATATCCCACACCCCTCACTGTAACACTCTGTTACATCCCACACCCCTCACTGTAACACTCTGATATACCCTACACCCCTCACTGTAACACGCTGATATACCCCACACCCCTCACTGTAACACTCTGATATATCCCACAACCGCTCACCGTAACACTCTGATATACCCCACACCCCTCACTTTAACACTCTGTTATATCGCACACCGCTGAATGTAACACTCTTATATATCACACAACCCTCACTGTTACACTCTTATATACTCCACACCAGTCACTGTAACATCTGATATACTCCACACCACTCACTGTAACACTCAGATATATCCCACACCCCTCTTGTTACATTCTTATATACCCAACACATCTCAATGTAACAGTCTGATATATCCCAAACCCCTCACTGTAACACTGATATTGCCCACACTCCTCACGATAACACTCTGATATACCCCACACCCCTCACTTTAACACTCTGATATATACAACACCATCACTGTTACACTCTGATATACCCAACACCCCTCAGTGTAACACTCTGATATATCCCACACCCATCACTGTAACACTCTGATATACCCCACACCCTTCACTGTAACACTGTGTTATACCCCATACCCCACGCTGTAACACTCTGATATATCCCTTACCACTTACTGTAACACTGATATAGCCAACACCCCTCATTGTAACACTCTGATATATTCCACACCCCTCACTGTAAACCTCTGATATATCCCACACCCCTCACTGTAACATTCTGATATATACCACACCCCTCACTGTAACACTCTTATATATCCCACACCCCTCACTGTAACACTCTGATATACCCCACACGCCTCACTGTAACACAATGATCGATCGCACACCCATCTCTGTAACGTACTGATATATCCCGCACCCCTCACTCTAACGCTCTGATATATCCCACACCCCTCACTGTAACACTCTGATATACCCCACACCCCTCACTGTAACACCCTGATATATCCCACACCCCTCACTGTAACACTCTGATATATCCCACACCCCTCACTGTAACACTCTGATATATCCCACACCCCTCACTGTAACAGTCAGATATACCCCGCACCCCTCACTGTAACACTCTGATATATCCCACACCTCTCACTGTAACACTCTGATATACCACTCACCACTCACTGTAACACACTGATATAACCCACACCCCTCACTGTAACACTCTGTTACATCCAACACCCCTCACTGTAACACACTGATATACACTACACCCCTCTCTGTAACACTCTGATATACCCCACACCCCTCACTGCAACACTCTGATATATCCTACACCGCTCACCGTAACACTCTGATATACCCCACACCCCTCACTTTAACACTCTGATATATCGCAAACCACTGACTATTACACTCTGATATATCCCGCACCCCTCACTGTTACACTCTTATATACCCCACACAAGTCACTGTAACATCTGATATACTCCACACCACTCACTGTAACACTCAGATATATCCCAAACCCCTCTATGTAACATTCTTATATACCCAGAACCTCTCACTGTAACAGTCTGATATATCCCAAACCCCTCACTGTAACACTGATATTGCCCACACCCCTCACTATAGCACTCTGATATACCCCACACCCCTCACTGTAACACTCTGATATATCCAACACCATACTGTTACACTCTGATATACCCAACACCACTCACTGTAACACTCTGATATGTCCCACACCCATCACTGTAACACTCTGATATACCCCACACCCTTCACTGTAACACTGTGTTATACCCCATACCCCTCGCTGTAACACTCTGATATATCCCTTGCCCCTCACTCTAACACTGATATAGCCAACACCCCTCACTGTAACACTCTGATATATGCCACACCCCTCACTGTAAACCTCTGATATATCCCACACCCCTCACTGTAACATTCTGATATATACCACACCCCTCACTGTAACACTCAAAAATATCCCACACCCCTCACTGTAACACTCTGATATAGCCCACACACCTCACGGTAACACAATGATCGATCGCACACCCATCTCTGTAACGTACTGATATATCCCACACCCCTCACTCTAACGCTCTGATATATCCCACACCCCTCACTGTAACACTCTGATATACCCCACACCCCTCACTGTAACACTCTGATATGTCCCACACTCATCACTGTAACACTCTGATATATCCCACACCCCTCATTGTAACACTCTGATATACCCCACACTCATTACTGTAACACTCTGATATATACCACACCCTTCATTGTAACACTCTGTTATACCCCACACCCCTCACTGTAACACTCTGATATACCCAACACCCATCACTGTTACACACTGATATATCCTACAACCCTCACTGTAACACTCTGATATTTCCCAAACCCCTCACTGTAACACTCTGATATATCCCACACCCCTCACAGTAACAGTCTGATATACCCCACACCACACACTGTAACACTCTGATAAATCCCACACCACTCACTGTAACACTATGATATATCCCACACCCCTCACTGTAACACTCTGTTACATCCCACACCCCTCACTGTAACACTCTGATATACCCTACGCCCCTCACTGTAACACTCTGATATACTCCACACCCCTCACTGTAACACTCTGATATATCCCACACCGCTCACCGTAACACTCTGATATACCCCACACCCCTCACTTTAACACTCTGATATATCGCACACCCCTGACTGTAATACTCTGATATATCCCACAACCCTCACTGTTACACTCTCATATACCCCACACCAGTCACTGTAACATCTGATATACTCCACACCACTCACTGTAACACTCAGATATATCCCACACCCCTCTATGTAACATTCTTTTATACCCAACACCTCTCACTGTAACAGTCTGATATATCCCAAACCCCTCAATGTAACACTGATATTGCCCACACCCCTCACTATAACACTCTGAAATACCCCACACCCCTCACTGTAACACTCTGATAAATCCCACACCCCTCAATGTATCACTCTGATATACCCCACACCCCTCTCTGTAACACTCTGATATATCCCAAAACCCTCACTGTAACACTCTGATATATCCCACACCCCTCACTGTAACACTCTGATATACCGCACACCCCTCACTGAAACACTCTGAGAAATCCCACACCGCTCACTGTAACATTCTGATATACCCCACACCCCTCACTATAACACACTGAAATATCGCACACCTCTGACTGTAATACTCTAATATATCCCACACCCCTCACTATTACACTCTTATATACCCCACACCAGTCACTGTAACATCTGATATACTCCACACCACTCACTGTAACACTCAGATATATCCCACACCCCTCTATGTAACATTCTTTTATACCCAACACCTCTCACTGTAACAGTCTGATATATCCCAAACCCCTCACTGTAACACTGATATTGCCCACACCCCTCACTATTACACTCTGATATACCCCACACCCCTCACTGTAACACTCTGATAAATCCCACACCCCTCAATGTATCACTCTGATATACCCCACACCCCTCTCTGTAACACTCTGATATATCCCAAAACCCTCACTGTAACACTCTGATATATCCCAAACCTCTCACTGTAACGCTCTGATATACCCCACACACCTCACTGTAACACTCTGATATATCCCACACCCCCCCTGTAACACTCTGATATATCCCACACCCCTCACTGTAACACTCTGATATATCCCACACCCCTCACTGTAACACTCTGATATATTCCACACCACTCACAGTAACACTCTGATATATCCCACATCCCTAACTGTAACACTCTGATATACCCCACACCCCTCACTGTAACACTCTGATATATCCCAAACCCCTCACTGTAACACTCTGATATATCCCACATCCCTCACTGTGACACTCTGATATACCCCACACCCCTCACTGGAAACACTGATATACCCCACAACCCTCACTGTAACACTCTGATATATCCCACACCCCTCCCTGTAACACTCTGATATATCCCACACCCCTCACTGTAACACTCTGATATATCCCACACCCCTCACTGTAACACTCTGATATATTCCACACCCCTCACTGTATCACTCTGATATATCCCACATCCCTAACTGTAACACTCTGATATACCCCACACCCCTCACTGTAACACTCTGATATATCCCAAACCCCTCATTGTAACAGTCTGATATATCCCACATCCCTCACTGTGACACTCTGATATATCCCACACCCCTCATTGTAACAGTCTGATATACCCCACACCCCTCACTGTAACACTCTGATATATCCCGCACCCCTCACTGTAACACTCTGATATATCCCACACCCCTCAATGTAACACGCTGATATACCCCACACCACTCATCGTAACAGTCTGATATATCCCACACCCCTCATTGTTACAGTCTGATATACCCCACACCCCTCACTGTAACACTTTGATATACTCCACACATCTAACTGTAACACTCTGATATATCGCGCAACCCTCACTGTAACACTCTGATATATCCCATACCCCTCACTGTAACACTCTGATATATCCCAAACCCCTCACTGTAACACTCTGATATATCCCACACCCCTCACTGTAACACTCTGATATATCCCACATCACTCACTGTGACACTCTGATATACCCCACACCCCTCACTGTAACACTCTGATATATCCCACACCCCACACTGTAACACTCTGATTTATCCCACAACCCTCACTGTAACAGTCTGATATACCCCACGCCCCTCACTGTAACACTTTGATATACCACTCACCCCTCACTGTAACAAACTGATATATCCAACACCCCTCACTGTAACACTCTGTTACATCCCACACCCCTCACTGTAACACTCTGATATACCGTACACCCCTCACTGTAACACTCTGATATACCCCACACCCCTCACTGTAACACTCTTATATATCCCACAACCGCTCACCGTAACACTCTGATATACCCCACACCCCTCACTTTAACACTCTGTTGTATCGCACACCGCTGAATGTAACACTCTTATATATCACACAACCCTCACTGTTACACTCTTATATACTCCACACAAGTCACTGTAACATCTGATATACTCCACACCACTCACTGTAACACTCAGATATATCCCACACCCCTCTTGTTACATTCTTATATACCCAACACCTCTCAATGTAACAGTCTGATATATCCCAAACCCCTCACTGTAACACTGATATTGCCCACACTCCTCACGATAACACTCTGATATACCCCACACCCCTCACTTTAACACTCTGATATATAGAACACCATCACTGTTACACTCTGATATACCCAACACCCCTCAGTGTAACACTCTGATATATCCCACACCCATCACTGTAACACTCTGATATACCCCACACCCTTCACTGTAACACTGTGTTATACCCCATACCCCACGCTGTAACACTCTGATATATCCCTTACCACTTACTGTAACACTGATATAGCCAACACCCCTCATTGTAACACTCTGATATATTCCACACCCCTCACTGTAAACCTCTGATATATCCCACACCCCTCACTGTAACATTCTGATATATACCACACCCCTCACTGTAACACTCTTATATATCCCACACCCCTCACTGTAACACTCTGATATACCCCACACGCCTCACTGTAACACAATGATCGATCGCACACCCATCTCTGTAACGTACTGATATATCCCGCACCCCTCACTCTAACGCTCTGATATATCCCACACCCCTCACTGTAACACTCTGATATACCCCACACCCCTCACTGTAACACCCTGATATATCCCACACCCCTCACTGTAACACTCTGATATATCCCACACCCCTCACTGTAACACTCTGATATATCCCACACCCCTCACTGTAACAGTCTGATATACCCCGCACCCCTCACTGTAACACTCTGATATATCCCACACCTCTCACTGTAACACTCTGATATACCACTCACCACTCACTGTAACACACTGATATATCCCACACCCCTCACTGTAACACTCTGTTACATCCAACACCCCTCACTGTAACACACTGATATACACTACACCCCTCTCTGTAACACTCTGATATACCCCACACCCCTCACTGCAACACTCTGATATATCCTACACCGCTCACCGTAACACTCTGATATACCCCACACCCCTCACTTTAACACTCTGATATATCGCAAACCGCTGACTGTTACACTCTGATATATCCCGCACCCCTCACTGTTACACTCTTATATACCCCACACAAGTCACTGTAACATCTGATATACTCCACACCACTCACTGTAACACTCAGATATATCCCACACCCCTCTATGTAACATTCTTATATACCCAGAACCTCTCACTGTAACAATCTGATATATCCCAAACCCCTCACTGTAACACTGATATTGCCCACACCCCTCACTATAGCACTCTGATATACCCCACACCCCTCACTGTAACACTCTGATATATCCAACACCATACTGTTACACTCTGATATACCCAACACCACTCACTGTAACACTCTGATATGTCCCACACCCATCACTGTAACACTCTGATATGCCCCACACCCTTCACTGTAACACTGTGTTATACCCCATTCCCCTCGCTGTAACACTCTGATATATCCCTTGCCCCTCACTCTAACACTGATATAGACAACACCCCTCACTGTAACACTCTGATATATTCCACTCCCCTCACTGTAAACCTCTGATATATCCTTCACCCCTCACTGTAACATTCTGATATATACCACACCCCTCACTGTAACACTCAAAAATATCCCACACCCCTCACTGTAACACTCTGATATAGCCCACACACCTCACGGTAACACAATGATCGATCGCACACCCATCTCTGTAACGTACTGATATATCCCACACCCCTCACTCTAACGCTCTGATATATCCCACACCCCTCACTGTAACACTCTGATATACCCCACACCCCTCACTGTAACACTCTGATATATCCCACACCCATCACTGTAACACTCTGATATATCCCACACCCCTCACTGTAACACTCTGATATACCCCACACCCATTACTGTAACACTCTGATATACCCAACACCCATCACTGTTACACACTGATATATCCTACAACCCTCACTGTAACACTCTGATATTTCCCAAACCCCTCACTGTAACACTCTGATATATCCCACACCCCTCACAGTAACACTCTGATATACCCCACACCACACACTGTAACACTCTGATAAATCCCACACCACTCACTGTAACACTATGATATATCCCACACCCCTCACTGTAACACTCTGTTACATCCCACACCCCTCACTGTAACACTCTGATATATCCCACACCACTCACTGTAACAACCTGATATATCGCACACCCCTCACTGTAACACTCTGATATATCCCACACCCCACACTGTAACAGTCTGATATACCCCACACCCCTCACTGTAACACTCTGATATATCCCACCCCTCTCACTGTAACAAACTGATATACCACTCACCACTCACTGTAACACACTGATATATCCCACACCCCTCACTGTAACACTCTGTTACATCCCACACCCCTCACTGTAACACTCTGATATACCCTACACCCCTCACTGTAACACTCTGATATATCCCACACCACTCACTTTAACACTCTGATATATCCCACAACGCTCACCGTAACACTCTGATATACCCCACACCCCTCACTTTAACACTCTGATATATCGCACACCCCTGACTGTAACACTCTGATATATCCCACACTACTCACTGTTACACTCTTATATACCCCACACCAGTCACTGTAACATCTGATATACTCCACACCACTCACTGTAACACTCAGAGATATCCCACACCCCTCTATGTTACATTTTTATATACCCTACACCTCTCACTGTAACATTCTGATATATCCCAAATCCCTCGCTGTAACACTGATATTGCCCACACCCCTCACTATAACACTCTGATATACCCCACACCCTTCACTGTAACACTGTGTTATACCCCATACCCCACGCTGTAACACTCTGATATATCCCTTACCACTTACTGTAACACTGATATAGCCAACACCCCTCATTGTAACACTCTGATATATTCCACACCCCTCACTGTAAACCTCTGATATATCCCACACCCCTCACTGTAACATTCTGATATATACCACACCCCTCACTGTAACACTCTTATATATCCCACACCCCTCACTGTAACACTCTGATATACCCCACACGCCTCACTGTAACACAATGATCGATCGCACACCCATCTCTGTAACGTACTGATATATCCCGCACCCCTCACTCTAACGCTCTGATATATCCCACACCCCTCACTGTAACACTCTGATATACCCCACACCCCTCACTGTAACACCCTGATATATCCCACACCCCTCACTGTAACACTCTGATATATCCCACACCCCTCACTGTAACACTCTGATATATCCCACACCCCTCACTGTAACAGTCTGATATACCCCGCACCCCTCACTGTAACACTCTGATATATCCCACACCTCTCACTGTAACACTCTGATATACCACTCACCACTCACTGTAACACACTGATATATCCCACACCCCTCACTGTAACACTCTGTTACATCCAACACCCCTCACTGTAACACACTGATATACACTACACCCCTCTCTGTAACACTCTGATATACCCCACACCCATCACTGCAACACTCTGATATATCCTACACCGCTCACCGTAACACTCTGATATACCCCACACCCCTCACTTTAACACTCTGATATATCGCAAACCGCTGACTGTTACACTCTGATATATCCCGCACCCCTCACTGTTACACTCTTATATACCCCACACAAGTCACTGTAACATCTGATATACTCCACACCACTCACTGTAACACTCAGATATATCCCACACCCCTCTATGTAACATTCTTATATACCCAGAACCTCTCACTGTAACAGTCTGATATATCCCAAACCCCTCACTGTAACACTGATATTGCCCACACCCCTCACTATTGCACTCTGATATACCCCACACCGCTCACTGTAACACTCTGATATATCCAACACCATACTGTTACACTCTGATATACCCAACACCACTCACTGTAACACTCTGATATGTCCCACACCCATCACTGTAACACTCTGATATGCCCCACACCCTTCACTGTAACACTGTGTTATACCCCATTCCCCTCGCTGTAACACTCTGATATATCCCACACCCCTCACTCTAACACTGATATAGACAACACCCCTCACTGTAACACTCTGATATATTCCACTCCCCTCACTGTAAACCTCTGATATATCCTTCACCCCTCACTGTAACATTCTGATATATACCACACCCCTCACTGTAACACTCAAAAATATCCCACACCCCTCACTGTAACACTCTGATATAGCCCACACACCTCACGGTAACACAATGATCGATCGCACACCCATCTCTGTAACGTACTGATATATCCCACACCCCTCACTCTAACGCTCTGATATATCCCACACCCCTCACTGTAACACTCTGATATACCCCACACCCCTCACTGTAACACTCTGATATATCCCACACCCATCACTGTAACACTCTGATATATCCCACACCCCTCACTGTAACACTCTGATATACCCCACACCCATTACTGTAACACTCTGATATACCCAACACCCATCACTGTTACACACTGATATATCCTACAACCCTCACTGTAACACTCTGATATTTCCCAAACCCCTCACTGTAACACTCTGATATATCCCACACCCCTCACAGTAACACTCTGATATACCCCACACCACACACTGTAACACTCTGATAAATCCCACACCACTCACTGTAACACTATGATATATCCCACACCCCTCACTGTAACACTCTGTTACATCCCACACCCCTCACTGTAACACTCTGATATATCCCACACCACTCACTGTAACAACCTGATATATCGCACACCCCTCACTGTAACACTCTGATATATCCCACACCCCTCACTGTAACAGTCTGATATACCCCACACCCCTCACTGTAACACTCTGATATATCCCACCCCTCTCACTGTAACAAACTGATATACCACTCACCACTCACTGTAACACACTGATATATCCCACACCCCTCACTGTAACACTCTGTTACATCCCACACCCCTCACTGTAACACTCTGATATACCCTACACCCCTCACTGTAACACTCTGATATATCCCACACCCCTCACTTTAACACTCTGATATATCCCACACCGCTCACCGTAACACTCTGATATACCCCACACCCCTCACTTTAACACTCTGATATATCGCACACCCCTGACTGTAACACTCTGATATATCCCACACTACTCACTGTTACACTCTTATATACCCCACACCAGTCACTGTAACATCTGATATACTCCACACCACTCACTGTAACACTCAGAGATATCCCACACCCCTCTATGTTACATTTTTATATACCCTACACCTCTCACTGTAACATTCTGATATATCCCAAATCCCTCGCTGTAACACTGATATTGCCCACACCCCTCACTATAACACTCTGATATACCCCACACCCCACACTGTAACACTTTGATATACCCCACACATCTCACTGTAACACTCTGATATATCGCGCAACCCTCACTGTCACACTCTGATATATCCCATACCCCTCACTGTAACACTCTGATATATCCGAAACCCCTCACTGTAACACTCTGATATATCCCATACCCCTCACTGTAAACCTCTGATATATCCCAAGCCCCTCACTGTAACACTCTGATATAACCCACACCCCTCACTGTAACACTCTGATATATCCCACACCTCTCACTGTAACACTTTGATATACCACTCACCCCTCACTGTAACAAACTGATATATCCCACACCCCTCACTGTAACACTCTGTTACATCCCACACCCCTCACTGTAACACTCTGATATACCCCACACCCCTCACTGTAACACTCTGATATACCCCACACCCCTCACTGTAACACTCTGATATATCCCACAACAGCTCACCGTAACACTCTGATATACCCCACACCCCTCACTTTAACACTCTGTTATATCGCACACCGCTGAATGTAACACTCTGATATATCACACAACCCTCACTGTTACACTCTTATATACTCCACACCAGTCACTGTAACATCTGATATACTCCACACCACTCACTGTAACACTCAGATATATCCCACACCCCTCTTGTTACATTCTTATATACCCAACACCTCTCAATGTAACAGTCTGATATATCCCAAACCCCTCACTGTAACACTGATATTGCCCACACTCCTCACGATAACACTCTGATATACCCCACACCCCTCACTGTAACACTCTGATATACCCCACACGCCTCACTGTAACACAATGATCGATCGCACACCCATCTCTGTAACGTACTGATATATCCCGCACCCCTCACTCTAACGCTCTGATATATCCCACACCCCTCACTGTAACACTCTGATATACCCCACACCCCTCACTGTAACACCCTGATATATCCCACACCCCTCACTGTAACACTCTGATATATCACACACCCCTCACTGTAACACTCTGATATATCCCACACCCCTCACTGTAACAGTCTGATATACCCCGCACCCCTCACTGTAACACTCTGATATATCCCACACCTCTCACTGTAACACTCTGATATACCACTCACCACTCACTGTAACACACTGATATATCCCACACCCCTCACTGTAACACTCTGTTACATCCAACACCCCTCACTGTAACACACTGATATACACTACACCCCTCTCTGTAACACTCTGATATACCCCACACCCCTCACTGCAACACTCTGATATATCCTACACCGCTCACCGTAACACTCTGATATACCCCACACCCCTCACTTTAACACTCTGATATATCGCAAACCGCTGACTGTTACACTCTGATATATCCCGCACCCCTCACTGTTACACTCTTATATACCCCACACAAGTCACTGTAACATCTGATATACTCCACACCACTCACTGTAACACTCAGATATATCCCACACCCCTCTATGTAACATTCTTATACACCCAGAACCTCTCACTGTAACAGTCTGATATATCCCAAACCCCTCACTGTAACACTGATATTGCCCACACCCCTCACTATAGCACTCTGATATACCCCACACCCCTCACTGTAACACTCTGATATATCCAACACCATACTGTTACACTCTGATATACCCAACACCACTCACTGTAACACTCTGATATGTCCCACACCCATCACTGTAACACTCTGATATGCCCCACACCCTTCACTGTAACACTGTGTTATACCCCATTCCCCTCGCTGTAACACTCTGATATATCCCTTGCCCCTCACTCTAACACTGATATAGACAACACCCCTCACTGTAACACTCTGATATATTCCACACCCCTCACTGTAAACCTCTGATATATCCCACACCCCTCACTGTAACACTCTGATATATCCCACACCCCTCACTGTAACACTCTGATATATACCACACCCCTCACTGTAACACTCAAAAATATCCCACACCCCTCACTGTAACACTCTGATATAGATCACACACCTCACGGTAACACAATGATCGATCGCACACCCATCTCTGTAACGTACTGATATATCCCACACCCCTCACTCTAACGCTCTGATATATCCCACACCCCTCACTGTAACACTCTGATATACCCCACACCCCTCACTGTAACACTCTGATATATCCCACACCCATCACTGTAACACTCTGATATATCCCACGCCCCTCACTGTAACACTCTGATATACCCCACACCCATTACTGTAACACTCTGATATATCCCACACCCGTCATTGTAACACTCTGTTATACCCCACACCCCTCACTGTAACACTCTGATATACCCAACACCCATCACTGTTACACACTGATATACCCCACACCCCTCACTGTAACACTCTGATATTTCCCAAACCCCTCACTGTAACACTCTGATATATCCCACACCCCTCACAGTAACACTCTGATATACCCCACACCACACACTGTAACACTCTGATAAATCCCACACCACTCACTGTAACACTATGATATATCCCACACCCCTCACTGTAACACTCTGTTACATCCCACACCCCTCACTGTAACACTCTGATATATCCCACACCACTCACTGTAACAACCTGATATATCGCACACCCCTCACTGTAACACTCTGATATATCCCACACCCCTCACTGTAACAGTCTGATATACCCCACACCCCTCACTGTAACACTCTGATATATCCCACCCCTCTCACTGTAACAAACTGATATACCACTCACCACTCACTGTAACACACTGATATATCCCACACCCCTCACTGTAACACTCTGTTACATCCCACACCCCTCACTGTAACACTCTGATATACCCTACACCCCTCACTGTAACACTCTGATATATCCCACACCCCTCACTTTAACACTCTGATATATCCCACACCGCTCACCGTAACACTCTGATATACCCCAAACCCCTCACTTTAACACTCTGATATATCGCACACCCCTGACTGTAACACTCTGATATATCCCACACTACTCACTGTTACACTCTTATATACCCCACACCAGTCACTGTAACATCTGATATACTCCACACCACTCACTGTAACACTCAGAGATATCCCACACCCCTCTATGTTACATTTTTATATACCCTACACCTCTCACTGTAACATTCTGATATATCCCAAATCCCTCGCTGTAACACTGATATTGCCCACACCCCTCACTATAACACTCTGATATACCCCACACCCCACACTGTAACACTTTGATATACCCCACACATCTCACTGTAACACTCTGATATATCGCGCAACCCTCACTGTCACACTCTGATATATCCCATACCCCTCACTGTAACACTCTGATATATCCGAAACCCCTCACTGTAACACTCTGATATATCCCATACCCCTCACTGTAAACCTCTGATATATCCCAAGCCCCTCACTGTAACACTCTGATATAACCCACACCCCTCACTGTAACACTCTGATATATCCCACACCTCTCACTGTAACACTTTGATATACCACTCACCCCTCACTGTAACAAACTGATATATCCCACACCCCTCACTGTAACACTCTGTTACATCCCACACCCCTCACTGTAACACTCTGATATACCCCACACCCCTCACTGTAACACTCTGATATACCCCACACCCCTCACTGTAACACTCTGATATATCCCACAACAGCTCACCGTAACACTCTGATATACCCCACACCCCTCACTTTAACACTCTGTTATATCGCACACCGCTGAATGTAACACTCTGATATATCACACAACCCTCACTGTTACACTCTTATATACTCCACACCAGTCACTGTAACATCTGATATACTCCACACCACTCACTGTAACACTCAGATATATCCCACACCCCTCTTGTTACATTCTTATATACCCAACACCTCTCAATGTAACAGTCTGATATATCCCAAACCCCTCACTGTAACACTGATATTGCCCACACTCCTCACGATAACACTCTGATATACCCCACACCCCTCACTTTAACACTCTGATATATACAACACCATCACTGTTACACTCTGATATACCCAACACCCCTCACTGTAACACTCTGATATATCCCACACCCATCACTGTAACACTCTGATATACCCCACACCCTTCACTGTAACACTGTGTTATACCCCATACCCCACGTTGTAACACTCTGATATATCCCTTACCACTTACTGTAACACTGATATAGCCAACACCCCTCATTGTAACACTCTGATATATTCCACACCCCTCACTGTAAACCTCTGATATATCCCACACCCCTCACTGTAACATTCTGATATATACCACACCCCTCACTGTAACACTCTTATATATCCCACACCCCTCACTGTAACACTCTGATATACCCCACACGCCTCACTGTAACACAATGATCGATCGCACACCCATCTCTGTAACGTACTGATATATCCCGCACCCCTCACTCTAACGCTCTGATATATCCCACACCCCTCACTGCAACACTCTGATATACCCCACACCCCTCACTGTAACACCCTGATATATCCCACACCCCTCTCTGTAACACTCTGATATATCCCACACCACTCACTGTAACACTCTGATATATCCCACACCCCTCACTGTAACAGTCTGATATACCCCCGCACCCCTCACTGTAACACTGTGATATATCCCACACCTCTCACTGTAACACTCTGATATACCCCACACCCCTCACTTAAACACTCTGATGTATCGCAAACCGCTGACTGTAACACTCTGATATATCCCGCACCCCTCACTGTTACACTCTTATATACCCCACACAAGTCACTGTAACATCTGATATACTCCACACCACTCACTGTAACACTCAGATATATCCCACACCCCTCTATTTAACATACTTATATACCCAACACGTCTCACTGTAACAGTCTGATATATCCCAAACCCCTCACTGTAACACTGATATTGCCCACACCCCTCAATATAACACTCTGATATACCCCACAGACCTCACTGTAACACTCTGATATATCCAACACCAACACTGTTACACTCTGATATACCCAACACCCCTCACAGTAACACTCTGATATATCCCACTCCCATCACTGTAACAATCTGATATACACCACACCCTTCACTGTAACACTGTTTTATACCCCATACCCCTCGCCGTAACACTCTGATATATCCCTTACCCCTCACTGTAACACTGATATAGCCAACACCCCTCACTGTAACACTCTGATATATTCCACACCCCTCAATGTAAACCTCTGATATATCCCACACCCCTCACTGTAACATTCTGATATATACCACACCCCTCACTGTATCACTCTTATATATCCCAAACCCCTCACTGTAGCACTCTAATATACCCCACACACCTCACTGTAACACAATGATCGATCGCACACCCATCTCTGTAATGTTCTGATATATCCCACACCCCTCACTCTAACACTCTGATATATCCCACACCCCTCACTGTAACACTCTGATATACCACACACCCCTCACTGTAACACTCTGATATATCCCACACCCATCACTGTAACACTCTGATATATCCCACACACCTCACTGTAACACTCTGATATACCCCAGACCCATTACTGTAACACTCTGATATATCCCAGACGCGTCACTGTAACACTCTGTTATACCCCACACCCCTCACTGTAACACACTGATATACACAACACCCATCACTGTTACACACTGATATATCCTACAACCCTCACTGTGACACTCTGATATATCCCAAACCCCTCACTGTAACACTCTGATATATCCCACACTCCTCACTGTAACTCTCTGATACATCCCACACCACTCTCTGTAACACTCTGATATATCCCACAACCCTCACTGTAAAACATTGTTACATCCCACACCGCTCACCGCAACACTCTGATATACCCAACACCCCTCACTTTAAAACTCTGATATATCGCACACCCCTGACTGTAATACTCTGATATATCCCACACCCCTCACTGTTACACTCTTATATACCCCACACCAGTCACATTAACATCTGATATACTCCACACCATTCACTGTAACACTCAGATATATCCCACACCCCCCTATGTAACATTCATATATACCCAACGCCTCTCACTGTAAAAGCTGATATATCCCAAACCCCTCACTGTAACACTGATATTGCCCACACCCCTCACTATAACACTCTGATATACCCCACACCCCTCACTGTAACACTCTGATAAATCCCACACCCCTCAATGTATCACTCTGATATACCCCACACCTCTCTCTGTAACACTCTGATATATCCCACACCCCTCACTGTAACACTCTGATATATCCCACACCACTCACTGTAACACTCTGATATACCCCACACCCCTCACTGTAACACTCTGATATATCCCAAAAACCTCACTGTAAAACTCTGATATATCCCACACCCCTCACTGTAACGCTCTGATATACCCCACGCACCTCACTGTAACACTCTGATATATCCCACACCCCTCCCTGTAAGACTCTGATATATCCCACACCCCTCACTGTAACGCTCTGATATACCCCACGCACCTCACTGTAACACTCTGATATATCCCAAACCCCTCACTGTAACACTCTATATCCCACACCCCTCACTGTAACACTCTGATATATCCCAAACCCCTCACTGTAACACTCTGATATATCCCACACCCCTCACTTTAACACTCTGATATATCCAACACCCCTCATTGTAACACTCTGATATATCCCAAACTCCTCACTGTAACACTCTGATATATCCCACACCCCTCACTGTAACACTCTGATATACCCCACACCCCTCACAGTAACACTCTGATATATCCCAAACCCCTCACTGTAACACTCTGATATATCCCACACCACTCACTGTAACACTCTGATATATCCCACACCCTTCATTGTAACAGTCTGATATACCCCACACCCCTCACTGTAACACTCTGATATATCCCGCACCCCTCACTGTAACACTATGATATATCCCACACCCCTCATTCTAACACTCTGATATATCCCACACCACTCACTGTATCACTCTTATATATCCAAAACCCCTCACTGTAGCACTCTAATATACCCCACACACCTCACTGTAACACAATGATCGATCGCACACCCATCTCTGTAATGTTCTGATATATCCCACACCCCTCACTCTAACGCTCTGATATATCCCACACCCCTCACTGTAACACTCTGATATACCACACACCCCTCACTGTAACACTCTGATATATCCCACACCCATCACTGTAACACTCTGATATATCCCACACACCTCACTGTAACACTCTGATATTCCCCAGACCCATTACTGTAACACTCTGATATATCCCAGACCCGTCACTGTAACACTCTGTTATACCCCACACCCCTCACTGTAACACACTGATATACACAACACCCATCACTGTTACACACTGATATATCCTACAACCCTCACTGTAACACTCTGATATATCACAAACCCCTCACTGTAACACTCTGATATATCCCACACTCCTCACTGTAACTCTCTGATACATCCCACACCCCTCACTGTAAAACATTGTTACATCCCACACCGCTCACCGCAACACTCTGATATACCCAACACCCCTCACTTTAAAACTCTGATATATCGCACACCCCTGACTGTAATACTCTGATATATCCCACACCCCTCACTGTTACAATCTTATATACCCCACACCAGTCACATTAACATCTGATATACTCCACACCATTCACTGTAACACTCAGATATATCCCACACCCCCCTATGTAACATTCATATATACCCAACGCCTCTCACTGTAAAAGCTGATATATCCCAAACCCCTCACTGTAACACTGATATTGCCCACACCCCTCACTATAACACTCTGATATACCCCACACCCCTCACTGTAACACTCTGATAAATCCCACACCCCTCAATGTATCACTCTGATATACCCCACACCTCTCTCTGTAACACTCTGATATATCCCACACCCCTCACTGTAACACTCTGATATATCCCACACCACTCACTGTAACACTCTGATATACCCCACACCCCTCACTGTAACACTCTGATATATCCCAAAAACCTCACTGTAAAACTCTGATATATCCCACACCCCTCACTGTAACGCTCTGATATACCCCACGCACCTCACTGTAACACTCTGATATATCCCACACCCCTCCCTGTAACACTCTGATATATCCCACACCCCTCACTGTAACGCTCTGATATACCCCACGCACCTCACTGTAACACTCTGATATATCCCAAACCCCTCACTGTAACACTCTATATCCCACACCCCTCACTGTAACACTCTGATATATCCCAAACCCCTCACTGTAACACTCTGATATATCCCACACCCCTCACTTTAACACTCTGATATATCCAACACCCCTCATTGTAACACTCTGATATATCCCACACTCCTCACTGTAACACTCTGATATATCCCACACCCCTCACTGTAACACTCTGATATACCCCACACCCCTCACAGTAACACTCTGATATATCCCAAACCCCTCACTGTAACACTCTGATATATCCCACACCACTCACTGTAACACTCTGATATATCCCACACCCCTCATTGTAACAGTCTGATATACCCCACACCCCTCACTGTAACACTCTGATATATCCCGCACCCCTCACTGTAACACTATGATATATCCCACACCCCTCATTCTAACACTCTGATATATCCCACACCACTCACTGTAACAACCTGATATATCCCACACCCCTCACTGTAACACTCTGATATATCCCACACCCCTCACTGTAACAGTCTGATATATCCCACACCCCTCACTGTAACACTCTGATATATCCCACCCCTCTCACTGTAACAAACTGATATACCACTCACCACTCACTGTAACACACTGATATATCCCACACCCCTCACTGTAACACTCTCTCACATCCCACACCCCTCACTGTAACACTCTGATATATCCCACCCCTCTCACTGTAACAAACTGATATACCACTCACCACTCACTGTAACACACTGATATATCCCACACCCCTCACTGTAACACTCTGTTACATCCCACACCCCTCACTGTAACACTCTGATATACCCTACACCCGTCACTGTAACACTCTGATATATACCACACCCCTCACTTTAACACTCTGATATATCCCACACCGCTCACCGTAACACTCTGATATACCCCACACCCCTCACTTTCACACTCTGATATATCGCACACCCCTGACTGTAACACTCTGATATATCCCACACTACTCACTGTTACACTCTTATATACCCCACACCAGTCACTGTAACATCTGATATACTCCACACCACTCACTGTAACACTCAGATATATCCCACACCCCTCTATGTTACATTTTTATATACCCTACACCTCTCACTGTAACAGTCTGATATATCCCAAATCCCTCGCTGTAACACTGATATTGCCCACACCCCTCACTATAACACTCTGATAAGCCCCACACCCCTCACTGTAACACTCTGATATATCCAACACCATCACTGTTACACTCTGATATACCCAACACCCCTCGCTGTAACACTCTGATATATCCCATACCCCTCACTGTAACTCTGATGTAGCCAACACCCCTTACAGTAACACTCTGATATATTCCACACCCCTCACTGTAAACCTCTGATATATCCCACACCCCTCACTGTAACATTCTGATATATACCACACCTCTCACTGTAACAATCTTATATATCCCACACCCCTTACTGTAAAACTCTGATATACCCCACACACCTCACTGTAACACAATGATCGATCGCACACCCATCTCTGTAATTTTCTGATATACCCCACACCCATCACTGTAACAATCTGATATATCCCACAACCCTCACTGTAACACTGATATATCCCACACCCCTCACTGTAACACTCTTATATATCCCACACCACTCACTGTAACATTCTGATATACCCCACACCCCTCAATGTAACACTCTGATATATCCCACACCCCACACTGTAACACTCTGATATATCCCACACCCATCACTTTAACATTCTGATATATCCCCCATCCTCACTGTAACACTCTGATATATCATACACCGCTCACTGTAACACTCTGATATATCATACACCGCTCACTGTAACACTCCGATATATCCCACACCACTCACTGTAAGACTCTGATATATCCCACACCCGTCACTGTAACACTGTGATATATCCCAAAACCCTCACTGTAATACTCTGATATATCCCACATCCCTCAATGTAATACTCTGATAAATACCACACCCCTCAATGTATCACTCTGTTATACCCCACACTCCTCTCTGTAACACTCTGATATATCCCAAAACCCACACTGTAACACTCTGATATATCGCACACCCCTCACTGTAACGCTCTGATATAACCCACACCCCTCACTGTAACACTCTGATAGATCCCTCACCCCTCCCAGTAACACTCTGATATATCCCACACACCTCACTGTAACACTCTGATATATCCCACACCCCTCATTGTAACACCCTGATATATCCCACAATCCTCACTGTAACACTGATATATCCCACACCCCTAACTGTAACACTCTGATGTATCCCACACCCCTCACTGTAACACTCTGATATATCACACATCCCTCACTGTGACACTCTGATATATCCCACACCTCTCCCTGTAACACTCTGATATATCCCGCACCCCTCACTGTAACACTCTGATATGTCCCAAACCCCTCACTGTAACGCTCTGATATATCCCATACCCCACACTGTAACACTCTGATATATCCCACACCTCTCACTGTAACACTCTGATATACCACTCACCCCTCACTGTAACACAATGATATATCCCACACCCCTCACTGTAACACTCTGTTACATCCCACACCCCTCACTGTAACACTCTGATATACCCTACACCCCTCACTGTAACACTCTGATATACCCCACACCCCTCACTGTAACACTCTGATATATCCCACACCGCTCACCGTAACACTCTGATATACCCCCACCCCTCACTTTAACACTCTGATATATCGCACACCCCTGACTGTAATACTCTAATATATACCACACCCCTCACTGTTACACTCTTATATAACCCACAACAGTCACTGTAACATCTGATATACTCCACACCACTCACTGTAACACTCAGATATATCCCACACCCCTCGATGTAACATTCTTATATATCCAACACCTCTCACTGTAACAGTCTGATATATCCCAAACCCCTCACTGTAACACTGGTATTGACCACACCCCTCACTATAACACCCTGATATACCCCACACCCCTCACTGTAACACTCTGATAAATGCAACACCCCTCAATGTATCACTCTGATATACACCACACCCCTCACTGTAACACTCTGATATATCCCACACCCCTCAATGTATCACTCTGATATACCCCACACCCCTCACTGTAACACTCTGATATATCCCACACCCCTCAATGTAACACTCTGATATACCCCACACCCCTCACTTTAACACACTGATATATCCCACACCCCTCACTGTATCACTCTGATATACCCCACAACCCTCACTTTAATACTCTGATATACCAAACACCCCTAACTTTAATATCTCATATATCCCTCATCCCTCACTGTAACACGCTGATATATCCCACAACCCTCACAGTAACAATCTGATATATCCCACACACATCACTGTAACACTCTGATAAATCCCACACATCTCACTGTAACACACTTATAAATCCAACACCACTCACTGTAACTCTCTGATATACCCCACACCCCTCACTGTTACACTCTGATATACCCCACACCCCTCACTGTAACACTCTGATATATCCCACAGCCCTCACTGTAACACTCTGATATACCCCACACCACTCACTGTAACACTCTGATATATCGCACACCCCGCTCTGAAACACTTTGATATATCCCACACCCCTCACTGTTACACTCTTATATAACCCACACCAGTCACTGTAACATCTGGTATACTCCACACACATCAATGCAACAATCTGATATATCCCACACCCCTCACTATAACACTCTTATATAACCAACACCCCTCACTGTAACACTCTGATATATCCCAAACCCCACACTGTAACACTGATATTGACAACACCCCTCACTATAACACTCTGATATACCCAACACCCCTCACAGTAACACTCTGATATATCCCACACCCCTCACTGTAAAACTCTGATATGCCCCACACCCCTCACTGTAACAATGTGTTATACCCCATACCCCTCACTGTAAAACTCTGATATATCCCTTACCCCTCACTGTCACACTGATAAACCCCTCACCCCTCCCTGTAACACTCTGATATATCCCACACCCCTCACTGTAAACCTCTGATATATCCCACACCCCTCACTGTAACATTGTGATATATCCCACACCCGACACTGTAACACTCTGATATATCCCACACCCCTCACTGTAACACTCTGATATACCCCACACCCCTCACTGTTACACTTTGATATATCCCACACCAATCACTGTAACAATCTGATATACCCCACACCCCTCACTGTAACACTCTGATATATCCCACACCTCTCTCTGTAACACTCTGATATATCCCACACCCCTCACTGTAACACTCTGATATACCACACACCCCTCACTGTAACACTCTGATATACCCCACACCCCTCACTGTAACACCCTGATATATCCCACACCGCTCACTGTAACATTCTTATATAACCCACACCCCTCACTGTGACAATCTGATATACCCCACGCCCCTCACTGTAACACTCCGATATATCCCACACCACTCACTGTAACACACTCAGATATCCCACACCCCTCACTGTAACACTCTTGTATATCCCACACCCCTCACTGTAACACTCTGATATACCCCACACCCCTCACTGTAACACTCTGATATATCCCACACCCCACACTGTAACACTCTGATATATCCCCCATCCTCACTGTAACACTCTGATATATCACACACCCCTCACTGTAACACACTCAGATATCCCACACCACTCACTGTCACACTCTGATATATCCAGCACCCCTCTCTGTAACACTCTGATATATCCCCCATCCTCACTGTAACACTCTGATATATCACACACCCCTCACTGTAACACTCTGATATACCCCACATCCCTCACTGTAACACTCTGATGTATCCCACACCCCTCATAGTAACACTCTGATATATTCCACATCCCTCACTGTGACACTCTGATATATCCCACACCCCTCACTGTAACACTCTGATATATCCCACACCCCTCACTGTAACACTCTGATATATAACACACCCCTCACTGTAACACTCTGATATACCCCACACCCCTCACTGTAACACTCTGATATAACGCACATCCCTCACTGTGACACTCTGATATATCCCACACCCCTCACTGTAACACTCTTATATACCCCACACCCCTCACTGTAACACTCTGATACATCCCACACCCCTCACTGTAACACTCTGATATAACGCACATCCCTCACTGTGACACTCTGATATATCCCACACCCCTCACTGTAACACTCTGATATATCCCAAACATCACACTGTAACACTTTGATTTATCCCATACCCCTCACTGTAACACTCTGATATATACCACACCCCTCACTGTAACACTATGATATACCCCACGCCAGTCACTGTAACACTCTGATATACTCCACAAACCCTCACTGCAAAACTCTTATATACCCAACACCCCTCACTGTAACACTCTGATATATCGCAAACCCCTCACTGTAACACTGATATTGCACACACCCCTCACTATAACACTGATACACACCACACACCTCCATGCAACACTCATATATACACAACACCCCTCACTGTAACACTCTGATATATCCCAAACCCATCACTGTAACACTGATATTGCACACAACCCTCACTATAACGCTCTGATATACCCCACACCCCTCACTGTAACACTATGATATATCCCACACCCCACACTGTAACACTCTGATATACCCCACACCCTTCACTGTAACACTGTGTTATAACCCATACGCCTCGCAGTAACACTCTGATATATCCCTTACCCCTCACTGTAACACTGACAAAGCCAACAACCCTCACTGTAACACACTGATATATCCCACACCCCTCACAGTAAACCTCTGATATATCCCACACCCCTCACTGAAACACTCTGATATATACCACACCCCTCACTGTAACACTCAGATATATCCCACACCCCTCACTGTAACACTCTGATATACCCCACACCCCTCAGTGTAACACTCTGATATATCGCACACACCTCTCTGTAACGTTCTGATATATCCCACACCCCTCAATCTAACGCTCTGATATATCCCACACCCCTCTCTGTAACAATCAGATATATCCCACACCCCTCAGTGAATCACTCTGATATACCCCACACCCATCACTGCAACACTCTGATATATCCCACACCCAACACTGTAACACTCTGATAAATCCCACACCCCTCACTGAAACACTCTGATATACCCCACACCCATCACTTTAACACTCTGATATACCCAACACCCATCACTGTAACAATCTGATATATCCCACACCCCTCACTGTAACACTGATATATCCCACACCCCTCACTGTAACACCCTCATATATCCCACACCCCTCACTGTAACACTCTTATATATCCCACACCCCTCACTGTAACATTCTGATATACCCCACACCCCTCACTGTAACACTCTGATATATCCCACACCCCACACTGTAACACTCTGATATATCCCACACCCATCACTGTAACACTCTGATATATCCACCATCCACACTGTAACACTCTGATATATCATACACCCCTCACTGTAACACTCCGAAATATCCCACACCAATCACTGTAACACTCTGATATATCCCACACCCGTCACTGTATCACTCTGATATATCCCACATCCCTCACTGTAACACTCTGATAAATCCCACACCCCTCAATCTATCACTCTGATATACCCCACACCCCTCTCTGTAACACTCTGATATATCCCAAAACACACAGTGTAACACTCTGATATAACCCACACCCCTCACTGTAACGCTCTGATATACCCCGCACACCTCACTGTAACACTCTGATATATCCCACACCCCTCCCTGTAACACTCTGATATATCCCACACACCTCACTGAAACACTCTGATATATCCCACACCCCTCACTGTAACACTCTGATATATCCCACACCCCTCACTGTAACACCCTGATATATCCCACACCCCTCACTGTAACACTGATATATCCCACACCCGTAACTGTAACACTCTGATGTATCCCACACCCCTCATTGTAACACTCTGATATATTCCACATCCCTCACTGTGACACTCTGTTATATCCCACACCTCTCCCTGTAACACTCTGATATATCCCACACCCCTCACTGTAACACTCTGATACATCCCAAACCCCTCACTGAAATGCTCTGATATATCCCATACCCCTCACTGTAACACTCTGATATATCCCACAGCTCTCACTGTAACACTCTGATATACCACTCACCCCTCACTGTAACAATCTGATATATCCCACACCCCTCACTGTAACACTCTGTTACATCCCACACCCCTCACTGCAACACTCTGATATACCCTACACCCCTCACTGTAACACTCTGATATACCCCACACCCCTCACTGTAACACTCTGAAATATCCCACACCGCTCACCGTAACACTCTGATATACCCCACACCCCTCACTTTATCACTCTGATATATCGCACACCGCTCCCTGTAACACTCTGATATATCCCACAACCCTCACTGTTACACTCTTATATACCCCACACCAGTCACTGTAACATCTGATATACTCCACACCACTCACTGTAACACTCAGATATATCCCACACCCCTCTATGTAACATTCCTATATACCCAACACCTCTCACTGTAACAGTCTGATATATCCCAAATCCCTCACTGTAACACTGATATTGCCCACACCCCTCACTATAACACTCTGATATACCCCACACCCCTCACTGTAACACACTGATATATCCAACACCATCACTGTTACACTCTGATATAACCAACACCCCTCACTGTAACACTCTGATATATCCAACACCCATCACTGTAACACTCTGATATAACCCACACCCTTCACTGTAACTCTGTGTTAAACCCCATACCCCTCGCTGTAACACTCTGATATATCCCCTACCCCTCACTGTAACACTGATATTGCCAACACCCCTCACTGTAACACTCTGATATATTCCACACCCCTCACTGTAAACCTCTGATATATCCCACACCCCTCACTGTAACATTCTGATATATACCACACCCCTCACTGAAACACTCTTATATATCCCACACCCCTCACTGTAACACTCTGATATACCCCACACACCTCACTGTAACACAATGATCGATCGCACACCTATCTCTGTAACGTTCTGATATATCCCACACCCCTCATTCTAACGCTCTGATATATCCCACACCCCTCACTGAAACACTCTGATATACCCCACACCCCTCACTGTAACACTCTGATATATCCCACACCCATCACTGTAACGCTCTGATATATCCCACACCCCTCACTGTAACACTCTGATATACCCCACACCCATTACTCTAACACTCTGATATATCCCACACCCGTCACTGTAACACTCTGTTATACCACAGCCCCATCACTGTAACACTCTGATATATCCCACACCCCTCACTGTAACAGTCTGATATATCCCACACTCCTCACTGTAATACTCTGATATACCCCACACACCTCACTGTAACTCTCTGATACATCCCACACCACTCACTGTAACACTCTGATATATCCCACATTCCTCACTGTAACACTCTGTTACATCCCACACCCCTCACTGTAACACTCTGATATACCCTACACCCCTCACTGTAACACTCTGATATACCCCACACCCCTCACTGTAACACTCTGATATATCCCACACCGCTCACCGTAACACTCTGATATACCCCACACCCCTCACTTTAACACTCTGATATATCACACACCCCTGACTGTAATACTCTGATATATCCCACACCCCTCACTGTTACACTCTTAAATACCCCACACCAGTCACTGTAACATCTGATATACTCCACACCACTCACTGTAACACTCAGATATATCCCCCACCCCTCTAAGTAACATTCTTATAAACCCAACACCTCTCATTGTAACAGTCTGATATATCCCAAACCCCTCACTGTAACACTTTTATTGCCCACAGCCCTGACTATAACACTCTGATATACCCCACACCCCTCACTGTAACACTCTGATAAATCCCACACCCCTCAATGTATCACTCTGATATACCCCACACCCCTCTCTGTAACACTCTGATATATCCCAAAACCCTCACTGTAACACTCTGATATATCCCACACCCCTCACTGTAACACTCTGATATACCCCACACCCCTCACTGTAACACTCTGATATACCCCACGCACCTCAATGTAACACTCTGATATATCCCACACCCCTCCCTGTAACACTCTGATAAATCCCACAACCCTCACTGTAACACTCTGATATATCCCACACCCCTCACTGTAACACTCTGATATATCCCACACCCCTCACTGAAACACTCTGATATATCCCACACCCCTCACTGTAACACACTGATATATCCCACACCCCTCACTGTAACACTCTGATATATCCCACACCCCTCACTGTAACACTCTGATATATCGCACACCCCTCACTGTAACACTCTGATATGCCCCACACCCCTCACTGTAACACTCTGATATATCCCAAACCCCTCACTGTAACACTCTGATATATCCCACATCCCTCACTGTGACACTCTGATATACCCCACACCCCTCACTGTAACACTCTGATATACCCCACAACCCTCACTGTAACACTCTGACATATCCCACACTCCTCACTGTAACGCTCTAATATATCCCACACCCCTCATTGTAACAGTCTGATATACCCCACACCGCTCACTGTATCACTCTGATATATCCCACACCCCTCATTGTAACACTCTGATATATTCCACATCCCTCACTGTGACACTCTGATATATCCCACACCTCTCCCTGTAACACTCTGATATATCCCACACCCCTCACTGTAACACTCTGATACATCCCAAACCCCTCACTGAAATGCTCTGATATATCCCATACCCCTCACTGTAACACTCTGATATATCCGACAGCTCTCACTGTAACACTCTGATATACCACTCACCCCTCACTGTAACAATATGATATATCCCACACCCCTCACTGTAACACTCTGTTACATCCCACACCCCTCACTGCAACACTCTGATATACCCTACACCCCTCACTGTAACACTCTGATATACCCCACACCCCTCACTGAAACACTCTTATATATCCCACACCCCTCACTGTAACACTCTGATATACCCCACACACCTCACTGTAACACAATGATCGATCGCACACCCATCTCTGTAACGTTCTGATATATCCCACACCCCTCATTCTAACGCTCTGATATATCCCACACCCCTCACTGAAACACTCTGATATACCCCACACCCCTCACTGTAACACTCTGATATATCCCACACCCATCACTGTAACGCGCTGATATATCCCACACCCCTCACTGTAACACTCTGATATACCCCACACCCATTACTGTAACACTCTGATATATCCCACACCCGTCACTGTAACACTCTGTTATACCACAGCCCCATCACTGTAACACTCTGATATATCCCAAACCCCTCACTGTAACAGTCTGATATATCCCACACTCCTCACTGTAATACTCTGATATACCCCACACACCTCACTGTAACTCTCTGATACATCCCACACCACTCACTGTAACACTCTGTTACATCCCACACCCCTCACTGTAACACTCTGATATACCCCACACCCCTCACTTTAACACTCTGATATACCACTCACCCCTCACTGTAACACACTGATATATCCCACAACCCTCACTGTAACACTCTGTTACATCCCACACCCCTCACTGTAACACTCTGATATTCCCTACACCCCTCACTGTAACACTCTGATATACCCCACACCCCTCACTTTAACACTCTGATATATCCCACACCGCTCACTGTAAAACTCTGATATACCCCACACACCTCACTTTAACACTCTGATATATCGCACACCCCTGACTGTAACACTCTGATGTATCCCAAACCACTCACTGTTAAACTCTCATATACACCACACCAGTCACTGTAAATTCTGATATACTACAGACCACTCACTTCTAACACTCAGATATATCCCAAACCCCTCTATGTTACATTCTTATATACCCTACACCTCTCACTGTAACAGTCTGATATATCCCAAACCCCTCACTGTAACACTGATATTGCCCACATCCCTCACTATAACACTCTGATATATCCCACACCCCTCACTGTAACACTCTGATATACCCCACACCCCTCACTGTAACACTCTGATATATCCAACACCATCACTGTTAGACTCTGATATACCCAACACCCCTCACTGTAACACTCTGATATATCCCACACCCATCACTGTAACACTCTGATATACCCCACACCATTCACTGTAACACTGTGTTATGCCCCATACCCCTCGCTGTAACACTCTGATATATCCCTTACCCCTCACTGTAACATTGATATAGCCAACACCCCTCACTTTAACACTCTGATATATTCCACACCCCTCACTGTAAACCTCTGATATATCCCACACCCCTCACTGTAACATTCTTATATATACCACACCCCTCACTGTAACACTCTTATATAACCCACACCCCTCACTGTAACACTCTTATATATCCCACACCCCTCACTGTAACACTCTGATATATCCCAAACCCCACACTGTAACACTGATATTGCCCACACCCCTCACTATAACACTCTGATATATCCTACAACCTCACTGTTACACTTTGATATACCCAACACCCCTCACTGTAAAACTCTGATATATCCCACACCCCTCACCGTAACACTCTGATATACCCCACACCCATCACTTTAACACCCTGATATATCGCACACCCCTGACTGTAACACTCTTATATACCCCACACCAGTCACTGTAACATCTGATATACTCCACACCCCTCACTGTAACACTCAGATATACCCCACATCTCTCTATGTAACACTCTTATAAACCCAACACCCCTCACTGTAACACTCTTATATATCCCAAACCCATCACTGTAACACTTATATTGCCCACACCCCTCACTATAACACTCTGATATACCCCACACCCCTCACTGTAACACTCTGATGTATCCTACACCCTCACTGTTGCACTCTGATATACCCAACACCCCTCACTGTAACACTCTGATATATCCCACACCCCTCACTGTATCACTCTGATATGCCCCACATCCCTCACTGTAACACTGTGTTATACCCCATACCACTCACTGTAACACTCTGATATATCCCACACCCCTCACTGTAAACCTCTGATATATCCCACACCCCTCACTGTAACACTCTGATATATCCCACACCCCTCACTGTAACATTCTGATGTATCCCACACCCGACACTGTAACATTCTTATATATACCACACCCCTCACTGTAACACTCTTATATATCCCACACACCTCACTTTAACACTCTGATATATTCCACACCACTCACTGTAAACCTCTGATATATCCCACACCCCTTACTGAAACACTCTGATATACCCCACACCCCTCACTGTTACACTCTGATATACCCCACACCCATTACTGAAACACTCTGATATATCCCACACCCCTCACTGTAACACTCTGTTATACCCCACACCCCTCACTGTATAACTCTGATATATCCCACACCCCTCACTGTAACACTCTGATATACCCAACACCCATCACTGTTACACTCTGATATATCCTACAACCCTCACTGTAACACTCTGATATATCCAAAACCCCTAACTGTAACACTCTGATATATCGCACACCCCTCACTGTAACACTCTGATATGCCCCACACCCCTCACTGTAACACTCTGATATATCCCAAACCCCTCACTGTAACACTCTGATATATCCCACATCCCTCACTGTGACACTCTGATATACCCCACACCCCTCACTGTAACACTCAGATATACCCCACATCTCTCTATGTAACACTCTTATAAACCCAACACCCCTCACTGTAACACTCTTATATATCCCAAACCCATCACTGTAACACTTATATTGCCCACACCCCTCACTATAACACTCTGATATACCCCACACCCCTCACTGTAACACTCTGATGTATCCTACTCCCTCACTGTTGCACTCTGATATACCCAACACCCCTCACTGTAACACTCTGATATATCCCACACCCCTCACTGTAACACTCTGATATGACCCACATCCCTCACTGTAACACTGTGTTATACCCCATACCACTCACTGTAACACTCTGATATATCCCACACCCCTCACTGTAAACCTCTGATATATCCCACACCCCTCACTGTAACACTCTGATATATCCCACACTCCTCACTGTAATACTCTGATATACCCCACACCTCTCACTGAAACTCTCTGATATATCCCACACCACTCACTGTAACACTCTGATATATCCCACACCCCTCACTGTATCACTCTGATAAATCCCACATCCCTCATTGTAACTCTCTGATATACCCCACACCCCTCACTGTAAGACTGATATATCCCACACCTCTCAATGTAACTCTCTGATATATCCCACACCCCTCATTGTAAAAACCTGATATATGCCACACCCCTCACTGTAACACTGGGATATGTCCCTCACCCCTCACTGTTACACACTGATATATCGCACACCCCTCACAGTAACACTCAGGCATACCCCACACCCTTTACTTTAACAAACTGATATATCCCACACCACTCACTGTAACACTCAGATATATCCCACACCCCTCTATGTAACATTCTTATATACCCAACACCTCTCACTGTAACAGTCTGATATATCCCAAATCCCTCACTGTAACACTGATATTGCCCACACCCCTCACTATAACACTCTGATATACCCCACACCCCTCACTGTAACACACTGATATATCCAACACCATCACTGTTACACTCTGATATAACCAACACCCCTCACTGTAACACTCTGATATATCCAACACCCATCACTGTAACACTCTGATATAACCCACACCCTTCACTGTAACTCTGTGTTAAACCCCATACCCCTCGCTGTAACACTCTGATATATCCCTTACCCCTCACTGTAACACTGATATTGCCAACACCCCTCACTGTAACACTCTGATATATTCCACACCCCTCACTGTAAACCTCTGATATATCCCACACCCCTCACTGTAACATTCTGATATATACCACACCCCTCACTGAAACACTCTTATATATCCCACACCCCTCACTGTAACACTCTGATATACCCCACACACCTCACTGTAACACAATGATCGATCGCACACCCATCTCTGTAACGTTCTGATATATCCCACACCCCTCATTCTAACGCTCTGATATATCCCACACCCCTCACTGAAACACTCTGATATACCCCACACCCCTCAATGTAACACTCTGATATATCCCACACCCATCACTGTAACACTCTGATATACCCCACACCCATTACTGTAACACTCTGATATATCCCACACCCCTCACTGTAACACTCTGATATATCCCACACCACTCACTGTAACACTCTGATATACCCCACACCCCTCACTGTAACAGTCTGATATACCACACCCCTCACTGTAACACTCTGATATATCCCACACCTCTCACTGTAATACTCTGATATACCACTCACCCCTCACTGTAACACACTGATATATCCCACAACCCTCACTGTAACACTCTGTTACATCCCACACCCCTCACTGAAACACTCTGATATTCCCTACACCCCTCACTGTAACACTCTGATATACCCCACACCCCTCACTTTAACACTCTGATATATCCCACACCGCTCACCGTAAAACTCTGATATACCCCACACACCTCACTTTAACACTCTGATATATCGCACACCCCTGACTGTAACACTCTGATATATCCCAAACCACTCACTGTTACACTCTTATATACACCACACCAGTCACTGTAAATTCTGATATACTACACACCACTCACTTCTAACACTCAGATATATCCCACACCCCTCTATGTTACATTCTTATATACCCTACACCTCTCACTGTAACAGTCTGATATATCCCAAACCCCTCACTGTAACACTGATATTGCCCACACCCCTCACTAAAACACTCTGATATATCCCACAACCCTCACTGTAACACTCTGATATACCCCACACCCCTCACTGTAACACTCTGATATATCCAACACCATCACTGTTAGACTCTGATATACCCAACACCCCTCACTGTAACACTCTGATATATCCCACACCCATCACTGTAACACTCTGATATACCCCACACCCTTCACTGTAACACTGTGTTATGCCCCATACCCCTCGCTGTAACACTCTGATATATCCCTTACCCCTCACTGTAACATTGATATAGCCAACACCCCTCACTTTAACACTCTGATATATTCCACACCCCTCACTGTAAACCTCTGATATATCCCACACCCCTCACTGTAACATTCTTATATATACCACACCCCTCACTGTAACACTCTTATATATCCCACACCCCTCACTGTAACACTCTTATATATCCCACACCCCTCACTGTAACACTCTGATATATCCCAAACCCCTCACTGTAACACTCTGATATACCCCCCACCCCTCACTGTAACACTCTGATATCTCCTACAACCTCACTGTTACACTTTGATATACCCAACACCCCTCACTGTAAAACTCTGATATATCCCACACCCCTCACCGTAACACTCTGATATACCCCACACCCATCACTTTAACACTCTGATATATCCCACACCCCTCACTGTAGCACTGATATATCACACACCCCTCACTGTAACAGTCTGATATATCCCACACCCCTCACTGTAACAGTCTGATATATCCCACACCCCTCACTGTAACACTCTGATATATCCCACAACCCTCACTGTAACACTCTGATATATCGCACACCCCTGACTGTAACACTCTTATATACCCCACACCAGTCACTGTAACATCTGATATACTCCACACCCCTCACTGTAACACTCAGATATACCCCACATCTCTCTATGTAACACTCTTATAAACCCAACACCCCTCACTGTAACAATCTTATATATCCCAAACCCATCACTGTAACACTTATATTGCCCACACCCCTCACTATAACACTCTGATATACCCCACACCCCTCACTGTAACACTCTGATGTATCCTACACCCTCACTGTTGCACTCTGATATACCCAACACCCCTCACTGTTACACACTGATATATCGCACACCCCTCACAGTAACACTCAGGCATACCCCACACCCTTTACTTTAACAAACTGATATATCCCACACCACTCACTGTAACACTCTGATATACCCCACACCCCTCACTGTAACACTCTGATATATCCCATACCCCTCACTGTAGCACTCTGATATACCCCACACCTCTCACTGTAACAGAGTGATATATCTCACACCCCTCACTGTAACACTCTGATATATCCCACACCCCTCACTGTAACACTCTGATATATCCCGCAACCCTCACTGTAACACTCTGAAATATCACACACCCCTCACTGTAACACTCTGATATATCCCACACCTCTCACTGTAACACCCTGATATATCCCACACCCCTCACTGTAACACTCTGATATATCCCACACCCCTCACTGTAACAGTCCGATATACCACAACCCTCACTGTAACACTCTGATATATCCCACACCTCTCACTGTAACTCTCTGATATACCCCACACCCCTCACTGTAACACTCTGATATATCCCACACCCCTCACTGTAACATCCTGATATACCCTACACCCCTCACTGTAACACTCTGATATACCCCACACCCCTCACTTTAACACTCTGATATATCCCACACCGCTCACCGTAACACTCTGATATACCCCACACACCTCACTTTAACACTCTGATATATCGCACACCCCTGACTGTAACACTCTGATATATCCAAAACCACTCACTGTTACACTCTTATATACCCCACACCAGTCACTGTAAATTCTGATATATTCCACACCACTCACTTCTAACACTCAGATATATCCCACACCCCTCTATGTAACATTCTTATATACCCTACACCTCTCACTGTAACAGTCTGATATATCCCAAACTCCTCACTGTAACACTGATATTGCCCACACCCCTCACTGTAACACTCTGATATATCCAACACCATCACTGTTACACTCTGATATACCCAACACCCCTCACTGTAACACACTGATATAACCCACACCCATCACTGTAACACTCTGATATATCCCTTACCCCTCACTGTAACATTGATATAGCCAACACCCCTCACTTTAACACTCTGATATATTCCACACCCCTCACTGTAAACCTCTGATATATCCCACACCCCTCACTGTAACATTCTTATATATACCACACCCCTCACTGTAACACTCTTATATATCCCACACCCCTCACTTTAACACTCTGATATACCCCACACACCTCACTGTAACACAATGATCGATCGCACACCCGTCTCTGTAACGTTTTGATGTATCCCACACCTCTCACTCTAACGCTCTGATATATCCCACACCCCTCACTGTAACACTCTGATATACCCCACACCCCTCACTGTAACACTCTGATATACCCCACACCCATTACTGAAACACTCTGATATATCCCACAACCCTCACTGTAACACTCTGTTATACCCCACACCCCTCACTGTAACACTCTGATATATCCCACACCCCTCACTGTAACACTCTGATATATCCAACACCATCACTGTTACACTCTGATAAACCCAACACCCCTCACTGTAACACTGTGTTATACCCCACACCCTTCACTGTAACACTCTGATATATCCCTTACCCCTCACTGTAACATTGATATAGCCAACACCCCTCACTTTAACACTCTGATATAACCCACACACCTCACTGTAACACTGTGTTATACCCCACACCCTTCACTGTAACACTCTGATATATCCCTTACCCCTCACTGTAACATTGATATAGCCAACACCTTTCAATTTAACACTCTGATATATTCCACACCACTCACTGTAAACCTCTGATATATCCCACACCCCTCACTGTAACATTCTTATATATACCACACCCCTCACTGTAACACTCTTATATATCCCACACCCCTCACTGTAACACTCTGATATACCCCACACACCTCACTGTAACACAATGATCGATCGCACACCCATTACTGAAACACTCTGATATATCCCACAACCCTCACTGTAACACTCTGATATATCGCACACCCCTGACTGTAACACTCTTATATACCCCACACCAGTCACTGTAACATCTGATATACTCCACACCCCTCACTGTAACACTCAGATATACCCCACATCTCTCTATGTAACACTCTTATAAACCCAACACCCCTCACTGTAACAATCTTATATATCCCAAACCCATCACTGTAACACTTATATTGCCCACACCCCTCACTATAACACTCTGATATACCCCACACCCCTCACTGTAACACTCTGATGTATCCTACACCCTCACTGTTGCACTCTGATATACCCAACACCCCTCACTGTAACACTCTGATATATCCCACACCCCTCACTGTAACACTCTGATATGCCCCACACCCCTCACTGTAACACTGTGTTATACCCCATACCACTCACTGTAACACTCTGATATATCCCTTACCCCTCACTGTAAACCTCTGATATATCCCACACCCCTCACTGTAACACTCTGATATATCCCACACCCCTCACTGTAACATTCTGATGTATCCCACACCCGACACTGTAACATTCTTATATATACCACACCCCTCACTGTAACACTCTTATATATCCCACACCCCTCACTGTAACACTCTGATATATCCCTTACCCCTCACTGTAACATTGATATAGCCAACACCCCTCACTTTAACACTCTGATATATTCCACACCCCTCACTGTAAACCTCTGATATATCCCACACCCCTTACTGAAACACTCTGATATACCCCACACCCCTCACTGTTACACTCTGATATACCCCACACCCATTACTGAAACACTCTGATATATCCCACACCCCTCACTGTAACACTCTGTTATACCCCACACCCCTCACTGTATAACTCTGATATATCCCACACCCCTCACTGTAACACTCTGATATACCCAACACCCATCACTGTTACACTCTGATATATCCTACAACCCTCACTGTAACACTCTGATATATCCCAAACCCCTCACTGTAACACTCTGATATATCCCACACGCCTCACTGTAATACTCTGATATACCCCACACCTCTCACTGAAACTCTCTGATATATCCCACACCACTCACTGTAACACTCTGATATATCCCACACCCCTCACTGTATCACTCTGATAAATCCCACATCCCTCATTGTAACTCTCTGATATACCCCACACCCCTCACTGTAAGACTGATATATCCCACACCCCTCAATGTAACTCTCTGATATATCCCACACCCCTCATTGTAACAACCTGATATATGCCACACCCCTCACTGTAACACTGGGATATGTCCCTCACCCCTCACTGTTACACACTGATATATCGCACAACCCTCACAGTAACACTCAGGCATACCCCACACCCATTACTTTAACAAACTGATATATCCCACACCCCTCACTGTAACACTCTGATATATCCCACACCACTCACTGTAACACTCTGATATACCCCACACCCCTCACTGTAACACTCTGATATATCCCATACCCCTCACTGTAGCACTCTGATATACCCCACACCTCTCACTGTAACAGAGTGATATATCTCACACCCCTCACTGTAACACTCTGATATATCCCACACCCCTCACTGTAACACCCTGATATATCCCACACCCCTCATTGTAACAGTCTGATATACCCCACACCCCTCACTGTAACACTCTGATATATCCCGCAACCCTCACTGTAACACTCTGAAATATCACACACCCCTCACTGTAACACTCTGATATATCCCACACCTCTCACTGTAACACCCTGATATATCCCACACCCCTCACTGTAACACTCTGATATATCCCACACCCCTCACTGTAACAGTCCGATATACCACAACCCTCACTGTAACACTCTGATATATCCCACACCTCTCACTGTAACTCTCTGATATACCACTCACCCCTCACTGTAACACTCTGTTACATCCCACACCCCTCACTTTAACACTCTGATATACCCTACACCCCTCACTGTAACACTCTGATATACCCCACACCCCTCACTTTAACACTCTGATATATCCCACACCGCTCACCGTAACACTCTGATATACCCCACACACCTCACTTTAACACTCTGATATATCGCACACCCCTGACTGTAACACTCTGATATATCCCAAACCACTCACTGTTACACTCTTATATACCCCACACCAGTCACTGTAAATTCTGATATATTCCACACCACTCACTTCTAACACTCAGATATATCCCACACCCCTCTATGTAACATTCTTATATACCCTACACCTCTCACTGTAACAGTCTGATATATCCCAAACTCCTCACTGTAACACTGATATTGCCCACACCCCTCACTGTAACACTCTGATATATCCAACACCATCACTGTTACACTCTGATATACCCAACACCCCTCACTGTAACACTCTGATATAACCCACACCCATCACTGTAACACTCTGATATATCCCTTACCCCTCACTGTAACATTGATATAGCCAACACCCCTCACTTTAACACTCTGATATATTCCACACCCCTCACTGTAAACCTCTGATATATCCCACACCCCTCACTGTAACATTCTTATATATACCACACCCCTCACTGTAACACTCTTATATATCCCACACCCCTCACTTTAACACTCTGATATACCCCACACACCTCACTGTAACACAATGATCGATCGCACACCCGTCTCTGTAACGTTTTGATGTATCCCACACCTCTCACTCTAACGCTCTGATATATCCCACACCCCTCACTGTAACACTCTGATATACCCCACACCCCTCACTGTAACACTCTGATATACCCCACACCCATTACTGAAACACTCTGATATATCCCACAACCCTCACTGTAACACTCTGTTATACCCCACACCCCTCACTGTAACACTCTGATATATCCCACACCCCTCACTGTAACACTCTGATATATCCAACACCATCACTGTTACACTCTGATAAACCCAACACCCCTCACTGTAACACTGTGTTATACCCCACACCCTTCACTGTAACACTCTGATATATCCCTTACCCCTCACTGTAACATTGATATAGCCAACACCCCTCACTTTAACACTCTGATATAACCCACACACCTCACTGTAACACTGTGTTATACCCCACACCCTTCACTGTAACACTCTGATATATCCCTTACCCCTCACTGTAACATTGATATAGCCAACACCTTTCACTTTAACACTCTGATATATTCCACACCACTCACTGTAAACCTCTGATATATCCCACACCCCTCACTGTAACATTCTTATATATACCACACCCCTCACTGTAACACTCTTATATATCCCACACCCCTCACTGTAACACTCTGATATACCCCACACACCTCACTGTAACACAATGATCGATCGCACACCCATTACTGAAACACTCTGATATATCCCACAACCCTCACTGTAACACTCTGTTATACCCCACACCCCTCACTGTAACACTCTGATATACCCAACACCCATCACTGTTACACTCTGATATATCCTACAACCCTCACTGTAACACTCTGATACATCCCACACTCCTCACTGTAATACTCTGATATACCCCACACCTCTCACTGAAACTCTCTGATATGTCCCACACCCCTCACTATAACACTCTGATATATCCCACACCCCTCACTGTATCACTCTGATAAATCCCACATCCCTCATTGTAACTCTCTGATATACCCCACACCCCTCACTGTAAGACTGATATATCCCACACCCCTCAATGTAACACTCTGATATATCCCACACCCCTCTTTGTAACACTCTGATATATGCCACACCCCTCACTGTAACACTGGGATATGTCCCTCACACCTCACTGTTACACACTGATATATCCCACACCCCTCACAGTAACACTCAGGCATACCCCACACCCTTCACTTTAACAAACTGATATATCCCACACCCCTCACTGTAACACTCTGATATATCCCACACCCCTCAATGTAACTCTCTGATATATCCCACACCCCTCATTGTAACACTCTGATATATGCCACACCCCTCACTGTAACACTGGGATATGTCCCTCACCCCTCACTGTTACACATTGATATACCCCACACCCCTCACATTAACACTCAGGCATACCCCACACCCTTCACTTTAACAAACTGATATATCCCACACCCCTCACTGTAACACTCTGATATACCCCACACCCCTCACTGTAACACTCTGATATATCCCACACCCCTCACTGTAACACTCTGATATACCCCACAACCCTCACTTTAATACTCTGATATACAAAACACCCCTCAAATTAATATCTCATATATACCTCATCCCTCACTGTAACACTCTGATATATCCCACAACCCTCACTGTAACAATCTGATATATCCCACACCCCTCACTGCAACACTATGATATATCCCACAACCCTCACTGTAACAATCTGATATATCCCACACACATCACTGTAACACTCTGATATATCCCACACCCCTCACTGTAACACTATTATACATCCCACACCCCTCACTGTAACACTCTGATATACCCCACACCCCTCACTGTAACACTCTGATATACCCCACACCCCTCACTGTAACACTCTGATATATCCCACACCCCTCACTGTAACACTCTGATATATCCCACACCCCTCACTGTAACACTCTGATATATCCCACACCCCTCACTGTAACACTCTGATATACCCCACACCCCTCACTGTAAACACTCTGATATATCCCACACCCCTCTCTGTAACACACATATACCCCACACCACTCACTGAAACACTCTGATATATCGCACACCCCTCACTGAAGCACTTTGATATATCCCACAACCCTCACTGTTACACTCTTATAAACCCCACAACAGTCACTGTAACATCTGAAATACCCGTCACCCCTCACTGTAAACACTCTGATATACCCCACACCCCTCACTGTAACACTCTGATATATCCCAAACACCACACTGTAACACTGATATTGCCCACACCCCTCACTATAACACTCTGATATACCCCACACCCCTCACTGTAACACTCTGATATATCCCACACCCCTCACTGTAACACTCTGATATATCCCACACCCCTCACCGTAACACTCTGATATACCCCACACCCATCACTTTAACACCCTGATATATCGCACACCACTGACTGTAACACTCTTATATACCCCACACCAGTCACTGTAACATCTGATATACTCCACACCCCTCACTGTAACACTCAGATATACCCCACACCTCTCTATGTAACACTGTTATAAACCCAACACCCCTCACTGTAACACTCTTATATATCCCAAACCCATCACTGTAACACTTATATTGCCCACACCCCTCACTATAACACTCTGATATACCCCACACCCCTCACTGTAACACTCTGATGTATCCTACACCCTCACTGTTGCACTCTGATATACCCAACACCCCTCACTGTAACACTCTGATATATCCCACACCCCTCACTGTAACACTCTTATATGCCCCACACCCCTCACTGTAACACTGTGTTATACCCCATACCCCTCACTGTAAAACTCTGATATATCCCTTACCCCTCACTGTCACACAGATATAGCCCACACCCCTCCCTGTAACACACTGAAATATCCCACACCCCTCACTGTAAACCTCTGATATATCCCACACCCCTCACTGTAACATTCTGATGTATCCCACACCCGACACTGTAACACTCTGATATATACCACACCCCTCACTGTAACACTCTGATATACCCCACACCCCTCACTGTTACACTCTGATATATCCCACACCCCTCACTGTAACAATCTGATATACCCCACACCCCTCACTGTAACACTCTGATATATCCCACACCTCTCTCTGTAACACTTTGATATATCCCACACCCCTCACTGTAACACTCTGATATACCACACACCCCTCACTGTAACACTCTGATATACCCCACACCCCTCACTGTAACACCCTGATATATCCCACACCCCTCACTGTAACATTCTTATATAACCCACAACCCTCACTGTGACAATCTGATATACCCCACGCCCCTCACTGTAACACTCCGATATATCCCACACCACTCACTGTAACACATTCATATATCCCACAACCCTCACTGTAACACTCTTATATATCCCACACCCCTCACTGTAACACTCTGATATACCCCACACCCCTCACTGTAACACTCTGATATATCCCACACCCCACACTGTAACACTCTGATATATCACACACCCCTCACTGTAACACTCAGATATATCAAACACCGCTCAGCTGTAAAATGCTGATATATCCCAAACCCATCAATGTAACACTCTGATATATCTCACAGCCCTCACTGTAACACTCTCACATATCCCACACCACTCACTGTAACACTCTGATATATCCCACACCCCTCACTGTAACACTCTGATATATCACACACCCCTCACTGTAACACTCTGATATACACCACACCCCTCACTGTCACACTATGATATATCCAGCACCCCTCTCTGTAACACTCTGATATATCCCCCATCCTCACTGTAACACTCTGATATATCATACACAACTCACTGTAACACACCGATATATCCCACACCACTCACTGTAACAATCTGATATAACCCACACCCGTCACTGTATCACTCTGATATATCCCAAATACCTCAGAGTAATACTCTGATATATCCCACATCCCTCACTGTAACACTCTGAAAGATCCCACACCACTCACTGTATCACTCTGATCTACCCCACACCCCTCTCTGTAACACTCTGATATATGCCAAAACCCTCAATGTAACACGCTGATATATCCCACACCCCTCACTGTAACACTCTGATATATCCCACACCCCTCCCTGTAACACTCTGATATATCCCACACATCTCACTGTAACACTCTGATATATCCCACACCCCTCACTGTAAAACTCTGATATACCCCACACCCCTCACTGTAACACACAGATATATCGCACATCACTCACTGTAACATTCTGATATATTCCACACCCCACACTGTAACACTCTGATACATCCCACACCCCTTACTGTAACACTCTGATATATCCCACACCCCTCACTGTAACACTCTGTTACATCCCACACCCCTCACTGTAACACTCTGATATAACGCACATCTCTATCTGTGACACTCTGATATATCCCACACCCCTCACTGTAACACTCTGATATATCCCAAACATCACACTGTAACACTCTGATTTATCCCATACCCCTCACTGTAACACTCTGATATATCCCACACCCCTCACTGTAACACTCTGATATACCCCACACCAGTCACTGTAACACTCTGATATACCCCACACCCCTCACTGTAACACTCTTATATACCCAACACCCCTCACTGTATCACTCTGATATATCCCAAACCCCTCACTGTAACACTGATATTGCCCACACCCCTCACTATAACACTGATATACCCCACACACCTCAATGCAACACTCTTATATATCCAACACCCCTCACCGTAACACTCTGATATATCCCAAACCCATCACTGTAACACAGATATTGCCCACAACCCTCACTATAACACTCTGATATACTCCACACCTCTCACTGTAACACTGTGATATATCCTACACCCCTCACTGTAACACACTGATATACCCAACAACCCTCACTGTAACACTATGATATATCCCACACCCCACACTGTAACACTCTGATATACCCCACACCCTTCACTGTAACACTGTGTTATACCCCATACCCCTCGCTGTAACACTCTGATATATCCCTTACCCGTCACTGTAACACTGACAAAGCCCACAACCCTCACTGTTACACACTGATATATCCCACACCCCTCACAGTAAACCTCTGATATATCCCACACCCCTCACTATAACACTCTGATAAATACCACACCGCTCACTGTAACACTCAGATATATCCCACACCCCTCACTGTAACACTCTGATATACCCCACACCCCTCACTGTAACACTCTGATATATCGCACACACCTCTCTGTAACGCTCTGATATATCCCACACCCCTCTCTGTAACAATCAGATATATCCCAGGCCCCTCAGTGAAACACTCTGATATACTCCACACACATCATTGTAACACTCTGATATATCCCACACCCATCACTGTAACACTCTGATATATCCCACACCCCTCACTGAAACACTCTGATATACCCCACAGCCATCACTGTAACACTCTGATATACCCAACACCCATCACTGTAACAATCTGATATATCCCTCACCCCTCACTGTAACACTGATATATCCCACACCCCTCACTGTAACAACCTCATATATCCCACACTCCTCACTGTAACACTCTTATATATACCACACCCCTCACTGTAACATTCTGATATACCCCACACCCCTCACTGTAACACTCTGATATACCACACACCCCTCACTGTAACACTCTGATATAGCCCACACCCCTCACTGTAACACCCTGATATATCCCACACCGCTCACTGTCACATTCTTATATAACCCACACCCCTCACTGTGACAATCTGATTTACCCCACGCCCCTCACTGTAACACTCCGATATATCCCACACCACTCACTGTAACACACTCATATATCCCACAACCCTCACTGTAACACTCTTATATATCCCACACCCCTCACTGTAACACTCTGATATACCCCACACCCCTCACTGTAACACTCTGATATATCCCACACCCCACACTGTAACACTCAGATATATCAAACACCGCTCAGCTGTAAAATGCTGATATATCCCAAACCCATCAATGTAACACTCTGATATATCTCACAGCCCTCACTGTAACACTCTCACATATCCCACACCACTCACTGTCACACTATGATATATCCAGCACCCCTCTCTGTAACACTCTGATATATCCCCCATCCTCACTGTAACACTCTGATATATCATACACAACTCACTGTAACACTCCGATATATCCCACACCACTCACTATAACAATCTGATATAACCCACACACGTCACTGTATCACTCTGATATATCCCAAACACCTCAGAGTAATACTCTGATATATCCCACATCCCTCACTGTAACACTCTGAAAGATCCCACACCACTCACTGTATCACTCTGATCTACCCCACACCCCTCTCTGTAACACTCTGATATATGCCAAAACCCTCAATGTAACACGCTGATATATCCCACACCCCTCACTGTAACACTCTGATATATCCCACACCCCTTCCTGTAACACTCTGATATATCCCACACATCTCACTGTAACACTCTGATATATCCCACACCCCTCACTGTAAAACTCTGATATATCCCACACCCCTCACTGTAACACACAGATATATCGCACATCACTCACTGTAACATTCTGATATATCCCACACCCCTCACTGTAACACTCTAATATATCCCACACCCCACACTGTAACACTCAGATATATCAAACACCGCTCAGCTGTAAAATGCTGATATATCCCAAACCCATCAATGTAACACTCTGATATATCTCACAGCCCTCACTGTAACACTCTCACATATCCCACACCACTCACTGTAACACTCTGATATATCCCACACCCCTCACTGTAACACTCTGATATATCACACACCCCTCACTGTAACACTCTGATATACACCACACCCCTCACTGTCACACTATGATATATCCAGCACCCCTCTCTGTAACACTCTGATATATCCCACACCCCTCACTGTAAAACTCTGATATATCACACACCCCTCACTGTAACACACAGATATATCGCACATCACTCACTGTAACATTCTGATATATCCCACACCCCACACTTTAACACTCTGATACATCCCACACCCCTTACTGTAACACTCTGATATATCCCACACCCCTCACTGTAACACTCTGTTACATCCCACACCCCTCACTGTAACACTCTGATATAACGCACATCTCTATCTGTGACACTCTGATATATCCCACACCCCTCACTGTAACACTCTGATATATCCCAAACATCACACTGTAACACTCTGATTTATCCCATACCCCTCACTGTAACACTCTGATATATCCCACACCCCTCACTGTAACACTCTGATATACCCCACACCCCTCACTGTTACACTCTGATATACTCCACACCCCTCACTGTAACACTCTTATATACCCAACACCCCTCACTGTAACACTCTGATATATCCCAAACCCCTCACTGTAACACTGATATTGCCCACACCCCTCACTATAACACTTATATACCCCACACACCTCAATGCAACACTCTTATATACCCAACACCCCTCACTGTAACACTCTGATATATCCCACACCTCTCACTGTAACACTCTGATATTCCCCACACCCCTGACTGTAACACTCTGATATATCCCACACCCCTCACTGTAACACTCTGATATACCCCACAGCCCTCACTGTAACACTCTGATATATCCCACACCCCTCACCGTAACACTCTGATATACCCCACACCCCTCACTTTAACACTCTGATATATCGCACACCCCTGACTGTAACACTCTTATATACCCCACACCAGTCACTGTAACAACTGATATACTCCACACCCCTCACTGTAACACTCAGATATACCCCACACCTCTCTATGTAACAGTCTTATAAACCCAACATCCCTCACTGTAACACTCTGATATATGCCAAACCCATCACTGTAATACTGATATTGCCCACACCCCTCACTATAACACTCTGATATACCCCACACCCCTCACTGTAACACTCTGATATATCCTTCACCTTCACTGTTACACACTGATATACCCAACACCCCTCACTATAACACTCTGATATACCCCACACCCCTCACTGTAACACTCTGATATATTTTACACCCTCACTGTAACACTCTGATATATCCCACACCCATCACTGTAACACTCTGATATACCACACAACCTTCACTGTAACACTGTGTTATAAACCACACCCCTCGCTGTAACACTCTGATATATCCCTTTCCCCTCACTATAACACTGATATAGCCCACACCCCTCACTGTAACACTCTGATATATCCCACACCTCTCACTGTAAAGCTCTGAAATATCCCACACCCCTCACTGTAACACTCTGATATATACCACACCCCTCACTGTTACACTCTGATATATCCCAGACCCCTCACTGTAACACTCTGATATACCCCACACACCTCACTGTAACACAATGATATATCGCACACCCCTCTCTGTAACGTTCTGATATTTCCCACACCCCTCACTCTAACGCTCTGATATGTCCCACACCCCTCACTGTAACACTCTGATATAACCCTCACCCCTCACTGTAACACTCTTATATATCCCACACCCATCACGGTAACACACTTATATATCCCACACACCTCACTGTAACACTCTGATATACCCCACACCCATTACTGAAACACTCTGATATATCCCACACCCCTCACTGTAAGATTCTGTTATACCCCACACCCCTCACTGTAACACTCTGATATATCCCACACCACTCACTGTAACACTCTGATATACCCAACACCCATCACAGTAACACTCTGATATATCCCACAACCCTCACTGTAAAACTCTGATATATCCCGCACCCCTCACTGTAACACTCTGATATATCCCACACCCCTCACTGTATCACTCTGATATATCCCACACCACTTACTGTAACACTCTGATATACCCAACACCCATCACCGTAACACTCTGATATATCCCACAACCCTCACTGTAACACTCTGATATATCCCAAACCCCTCACTGTAACACTCTGATCTACCCGACACCCCTCACTGTAACTCTCTGATACATCACACACCACTCACTGTAACACTCTGATATATCCCACACTCCTCACTGTAACACTCTGATATATCCCACACCCCTCCCTGTGACACTCTGATATATCCCTCAACCCTCCCTGTGTCACTCTGATATATCCCACACCCCACACTGTAACACTCTGATAGATCCCACACCACTCAATGTAACACTCTGATATATCCCACACCCCTCACTGTATCACTCTGATAAATCCCACACCCCTCACTGTAACACTCTGATATATCCCACACCCCTCACTGTAACACTCTGATATATCACACACCCCTCACTGTAACTCTCTGTTATATCCCACACCCCTCAATGTAACACTCTGATATATCCCACACCCCTCACTGTAACACTCGGATATGTCGCTCACCCCTCACTGTTACACACTGATAATTCCCACACCCCTCACTGTAACACTCAGGCATACCCCACACCCTTCACTTTAACAAACTGAAATATCCCACACCCCTCACTGTAACACTCTGATATACCCCACACCCCTCACTATAACACACTGATATATCCCACACCCCTCACTGTAACACTCTGATATACCCCACAACCCTCACTTTAATACTCTGATATACCATACACCCCTCACTTTAATATCTCATATATCCCTCATCCCTCACTGTAACACTCTGAAATATCCCACAACCCTCACAGTAACAATCTGATATATCCCAATCCCCACACTGTAACACTGATATTGCCAACACCCCTAACTATAACACTCTGATATACCCAACACCCCTCACTGTAACACTCTGATTATCCCACACCTCTCACTGTAACACTCTGATATGCCCCACACCCCTCACTGTAACACTGTGTTATACCCCATACCCCTCACTGTAACACTCTGATATATCCCGTACCCCTCACTGTAACACTGATATAGCCCTCACCCCTCACTGTAGCACTCTGATATATCCCACACCCCTCACTGTAAACCACTGAAATATCCCACACACCTCACTGTAACCCTCTGATATACCCCACACCCCTCACTGTAACACTCTGATATATCGCACACCCCTCTCTGTAACGTTCTGATATACCCCACACCCATCACTGTAACACTCTGATATATCCCACACCCCTCACTGTAACACTCTGATATATCCCAAACACCTCACTGTAACACTCTGATATATCCTACACCCTCACTGTAAAACTCTGATATATCCCACACCACTCACTGTAACACTCTGATATATCCCGCACCCCTCACTGTAACACTCTGATATATCCCACACCCCTCCCTTTGACACTCTGATATATCCCACACCCCTCACTGTAACACTCTGATATATCCCACACCCCTCCCTTTGACACTCTGATATACCCCACACCCCTCAATGTAACACTCTGATATATCCCACACCCCTCACTGTATCACTTTGATATATCCCACAATCCTCACTGTAACACTCTGATATACCCCACACCCCTCACTGTATCACTTTGATATATCCCACAACCCTCACTGTAACACTCTGATATACCCCACACCCCTCACTGTAAAACTGATATATCCCACACCCCACACTGTAATGATCTGATATATCCCACACACCTCACTGTAACTCTCTGATATATCCCACACCCCTCAATGTAACACTCTGATATATCCCACACCCCTCACTGTAACACTCGGATATGTCCCACACCTCTCACTGTTACACACTGAATTATCCCACACGCCTCACTGTAACACTCATGCATACCCCACACCTTTCACTTTAACAAACTGATATATCCCACACCCCTCACTGTAACACTCTGATATATCCCAAACCCCACACTGTAACACTGATATTGCCAACACCCCTAACTATAACACTCTGATATACCCAACAACCCTCACTGTAACACTCTGATATATCCCACACCTCTCACTGTAACACTCTGATATGCCCCACACCCCTCACTGTAACACTGTGTTATACCCCATACCCCTCACTGTAACACTCTGATATATCCCTTACCCATCACTGTAACACTGATATAGCCCTCACCCCTCACTGTAGCACTCTGATATATCCCACACCCCTCACTGTAAACCTCTGAAATATCCCACACACCTCACTGTAACCCTCTAATATATCCCACACCCCTCACTGTAACACTCTGATATATCCCACACCCCTCGACGTAACACTCTGATATACCCCACACCCCTCACTGTAACACTCTGATATATCGCACACCCCTCTCTGTAACGTTCTGATATATCCCACACCCCTCACTGTAACACACTGATATACCCCACACCCCTCACTGTAACACTGTGATATATCACACACCCCTCACTGTAACACTCTGATATACCCCACACCCATCACTGTAACACTCTGATATATCCCACACCCCACACTGTAACACTCTGATATATCCCAAACCCCTCACTGCAACACTCTGATATATCCTACACCCTCACTGTAAAACTCTGATATATCCCACACCACTCACTGTAACACTCTGATATATCCCGCACCCCTCACTGTAACACTCTGATATATCCCACACCCCTCCCTTTGACACTCTGATATATCCCACACCCCTCAATGTAACACTCTGATATATCCCACACCCCTCACTGTATCACTCTGATATATCCCACAACCCTCACTGTAACACTCTGATATACCCCACACCACTCACTGTAAAACTGATATATCCCTCACCCCACACTGTAATGATCTGATATATCCCACACACCTCACTGTAACTCTCTGAAATATCCCACACCCCTCACTGTAACACCCTTATATATCCCACACCCCTCACTGTAACACTCTTATATACCCCACACCCCTCACTGTAACACTCTGATATATCCCACACCCCTCACTGTAACACTCTGATATATCCCACACCCCTCACTGTAACACTCTGATATACCCCACACCCCTCACTGTAACACTCAGATATATCCCACACCCCTCACTGTAACACTCTGATATATCCCACACCCCTCACTGTAACACTCTGATATATCCCGCACCCCTCACTGTTACACTCTGATATATCCCTCACCCCTCACTGTATCAATCTGATATATCCCACACCCCTCGTTATGTCTCGATATGGTCGACGTAGATAAGATGTGTACTCTCCATTGGGTGGGATGAGGGAGAGACCAGAACTAGGTGTCGGGTGAGGGGGAACTGTCAATATCAGATGGTCAGTGATAAATCCAATGGGGAATTCAGGACAAACTCCTTTACCCAAAGAATGGGGAGAATGTTGGACTCACTCCCACAGGGAGTGGGGTCTGAGGGGAAATCGTCTCGATGGATTGATGGGAGGGGGGGAAGCTGGATAAAGAGACGAGCGAGACTCTCTCCCCTTGACGTTCGATAGCATTACCATTACTGAATTCCCCACTATCAACATCCTGGGGGCTTACCGTTGACCGGAAACTGAACTGGGACCAGCCAGATAAATACTGTGGCTACAAGAGCAGGTCACAGGTTGGGAATCCTGCGGATAGTAAATCACCTCCTGACCCCCTCCAAAGCCTGTCCACCATCGACAAGGCACAAGTCAGGAGTTTGATGGACTCTCCCCACTTGCCTGGATGAGTTGCAGCTCCCACAACACTCGAGAAGCTCGACACCATCCAGGACAAAGCAGCCCCCCCCGCTCGATCGGCACCCCATCCACAAACTTTCACTCCCTCCACCACCACCGACGCACAGTAGCAGCAGCGTGTGTACCATCTACAAGATGCACTGCAGCAACTCGCCAAGGCTCCCTCGACAGCGCCGCCCAAACCCACGACCCGCTCCCATCTAGAAGGACGAGGGCAGCAGACACATGGGGAACACCACCACCTGGAAGTTCCCCTCCGAGCCACTCACCATCCCGACTTGGGAATATATCGGCCGTTCCTTCACTGTCGCTGGGTTCAAAATCCTGGAACTCCCTCCCTAACAGCGCCGTGGGTGTACCTACACCACACGGGACAAAATCCTGGAACTCCCTCCCTAACAGCACCGTGGGTGTACCTACACCACACGGGGACAAAATCCTGGAACTCCCTCCCTAACAGCACCGTGGGTGTACCTACACCACACGGACAAAATCCTGGAACTCCCTCCCTAACAGCGCCGTGGGTGTACCTACACCACACGGGGACAAAATCCTGGAACTCCCTCCCTAACAGCGCCGTGGGTGTACCTACACCACACCGGGGACTGCAGCGGCTCAAGAAGGCAGCTCACCCCCCACCTTCTCAAGGGGGGGCAATTAGGGATGGGCAATAAATGCTGGGCCCAGCCAGCGAGGCCCACAATCCCCGTGAATGGATAAACCAGCAGTTGGTCATGTCACAAGCCAATCGCCCATCATCGGGCCAATAGTTGTGAAAACTGACCCTGCTGCTTGGGGGTATTTCCCTCACCCACTTGACACCAAAGTCCTGACGCAACTGCCCCCTTACCCCTCTCTCCCTCCCGCCCCTCCCCGAGTCTGAACTCAATCGTGGCCGGAGACTCTCCCCACCCCGGACGCCAACGGGAAACCTCCAGGGCCTCGGAATTGTGGATTGGAAAGGTCGGGTGCAAAGGAGTCTCTGGGTATCCGTAGATTGGCGTTAATTCACCGGGTCTTGCGCCTGGGGGGAGGTAGGGAACGCACGTGGAGGGAGGGCGTCGGGAGAGTCGAGGGGTTTCAGAGGGAGCGGGCAAGAGCCTCCTAGTGGCCGGCAACGCTCAGCCTACTTGGTTTAATCCAGAGGTTTGGGTTGGGTTGGCGTGGGGAGTTGGGGCGAGGAGTCTCTGGGTATTTGGCGCTTGCTGTGATGGGTAGAGCAGGGTGGAGGTGGTTCGGGACCATCTGCAAACGCAGCGACTCTCCGAGCCCGAAGAAGAAGATCTATATCGAGGGCGGGAGGGAGGGAGAGAGACAAAGAGAGAGAGAGAGACCCAAAGGTTTTAAGAAATCACTTTTATTGATCGATTATCTGGATCACGGAGTTCGCTTTGACAAGTTGGCACAATCCTAGAGAACGGTGAGGGGGGGTGGTGGGGGGCCAAAGAGTTTGAATGAACTTTGACCCCGAGGCCAACCCCTTGTTGTTGAACTTCCGAGGGCGATGTTACCTCGAGACTCGGACACACACACACACACACACGGGCGAGGGTCCTCCTAGTCCCACCTCTCACCACCACCCCCCCACCCCAAACCACCTCAACCCCTCCCACAAAGTCACGGGGTGGGGGCCCAGAAAGGGGGCGCCACACAAATGCAACCCCAACCCCACCGGCGACCGATTGGAGGGCGTGGGAGGGAATGGGTGAGGAGGACCCCCACACAGAGTTTGTGAGGGGGGGAGGGGGGAGGGGGTGAGGAGTCCCAGTGTTTGAGGGGGGAGGGGGTGAGGAGTCCCCGGTGTTTTGGTGAGGGGGGAGGGGGTGAGGAGTCCCCAGAGTTTGTGGGGGGGGGGGAGGGGGGAGGGGGTGAGGTGTCCCAGTGTTTGAGGGGGGAGGGGGGGAGGGGGTGAGGGGTCCCAGTGTTTGGGGTGGGGGAGGGGGTGAGGGGTCCCAGTGTTTGGGGTGGGGGAGGGGGGAGGGGGTGAGGGGTCCCAGTGTTTGGGGTGGGGGAGGGGGGAGGGGGTGAGGGGTCCCAGTGTTTGGGGTGGGGGAGGGGGGAGGGGGTGAGGGGTCCCAGTGTTTGGGGTGGGGGAGGGGGGGAGGGGGTGAGGGGTCCCAGTGTTTGGGGTGGGGAAGGGGGGAGGGGGTGAGGGGTCCCAGTGTTTGGGGTGGGGAAGGGGGGAGGGGGTGAGGAGCCCAGTGTTTGGGGTGGGGAAGGGGGGAGGGGGTGAGGAGCCCAGTGTTTGGGGTGGGGGAGGGGGGAGGGGGTGAGGAGTCCCAGTGTTTGGGGTGGGGAAGGGGGGAGGGGGTGAGGGGGTCCCAGTGTTTGGGGTGGGGGAGGAGGGAGGGGGTGAGGGGTCCCAGTGTTTGGGGTGGGGGAGGGGGTGAGGGGTCCCAGTGTTTGGGGGGGAAGGGGGGAGGGGGAGGGAGGGGTCCCCCACGTCCTCTGGGACCCGGTGCGAGGAGTCTCTGGGTATCCGGAGCTCGGTGTCCAGGGTTTGCTCGGCGGGTGTGTGGGGGGTTGGGGGCGGTGGTTGGTTGATGATGGTTCTCAGAGGGAGGGGCTTGGCCCCTGACCCCCCCCTGACCCCTGACCCCTGACCCCCCGGGGAGGTGGGTGGAAAACGGCCCTCAGTGATGCTCCATGATGGCCTTGATCCAGTCCAGGTAGCTGTAGACGTCGGTGTAGACGGCATAGCTGTATCCCCGGCAGGCCTCGTCGTAGGACAGGACCCCGGCGGCGTAGTGGGTGCCGCCCTCCCCCAGGACGGAGAACGCCGCCCCATTGTCCCCCCGGCAGACGTTGTCCATCAGGGGCGAGCGCTCGGTGCAGAACTGGCCGGAGTCCTGGGCCAGGAGGAGGCCCGGCATCCGGCCGGACAGCTCGGCCCGGCAGGCCTGGCCTTCGGCCACCGCCAGGCTGACGTAGAGCAGGTGGCGGACGGGGGCCAGGTTCAGCCCCACCCCCCAGCCGGCCACCTGGCCCACGCGGCCCGGCTGCGCTAGCGGCCGGAGGGGCAGGCAGAGGGGCATGACATGGTTGGAGAAGTCGACTGCCTGGGCCAGCTTGACCAGGGCCAGGTCGTCGTGGTAAGGCACGGTCTCCCGGGTCAGGGTGTTGTTGTAGTAGACCCCCTCCACGTGGTGCTGGTGGGCCTGGTCGACCTCCCGGGCGTCCTCCACCCCGATGTAGACCTTCACCTTGGCCTTGACGTCCTCCTCGGTCGGGTGGTGGTGCTGCAGGGCGTGGGAGCTGGTCAGCACCCACTGGTGGTCAATCAGAACCCCGTCGATGATCTCCCCCTTCTCGCTTTTCATCAACACCGTCCAGGGTGAGGCGCCGTGCACCACCATGCGTCCGCCAATGATGCGCTGCAGGGGTTCGAGGGCAACCACGGGTTTGCCGCACTCAACTGGGAGGGAGGGAGAGGGAGAGAGAGGGAGGCGGAGGGAGAGGGAGAGGGAGAAACAAAACACATGGTGAGAAGCAGTACCTGGTGGAATAGCTCCCTCTTTCACCGAGTCCCTGACCGTGAGAGAGAGAGACTCCCTCTTTCACAGGGTCCCTGACCAAGAGAGAGAGAGACTCCCTCTTTAACTGGGTCCCGGATGGAGAGAGAGAGATTCCCTCTTTAACTGGGTCCCTGATAGAGAGAGAGAGAGACTCCCTCTTTAATAGGGTCCCCAACAGAGAGAGAGAGACTCCCTCTTTAACAGGGTCCCTGACGGGGAGAGAGAGAGACTCCCTCTTTAACAGGGTCCCTGACAGAGAGAGAGAGACTCCCTCTTTAACAGGGTCCCTGACGGGGAGAGAGAGAGACTCCCTCTTTAACAGGGTCCCTGACAGAGAGAGAGAGACTCCCTCTTTAACAGGGTCCCTGACAAGGAGAGAGAGACTCCCTCTTTAACAGGGTCCCTGACCAGGAGAGAGAGACTCCCTCTTTAACAGGGTCCCTGGCAGAGAGAGAGAGAGACTCCCTCTTTAACAGGGGTCTCTGACAGAGAGAGAGAGAGACTCCCTCTTTAACAGGGTCCCGGACAGAGAGAGAGAGACTCCCTCTTTAACAGGGTCCCTGGCAGAGAGAGAGAGAGACTCCCTCTTTAACAGGGGTCTCTGACAGAGAGAGAGAGAGTCTCCCTCTTTAACAGGGTCCCTGACAGAGAGAGACTCCCTCTTTAACAGGGTCCCTGACGGACAGAGAGAGACTCCCTCTTTAACAGGGTCCCGGTAAGAGAGAGAGAGACTCCCTCTTTAACAGGGTCCCTGACAGAGAGAGAGAGAGACTCCCTCTTTAACAGGGTCCCTGACGGGGAGAGAGAGAGACTCCCTCTTTAACAGGGTCCCTGACGGGGAGAGAGAGAGACTCCCTCTTTAACAGGGTCCATGACCAGGAGAGAGAGAGACTCCCTCTTCAACAGGGTCCCTGACAGAGAGAGAGAGAGACTCCCTCTTTAACAGGGTCCCTGACGGAGAGAGAGAGACTCCCTCTTTAACAGGGTCCCTGACAGAGAGAGAGAGACTCCCTCTTTAACAGGGTCCCTGACCAAGAGAGAGAGAGACTCCCTCTTTAACTGGGTCCCGGATGGAGAGAGAGAGATTCCCTCTTTAACTGGGTCCCTGATAGAGAGAGAGAGAGACTCCCTCTTTAATAGGGTCCCCAACAGAGAGAGAGAGACTCCCTCTTTAACAGGGTCCCTGACGGGGAGAGAGAGAGACTCCCTCTTTAACAGGGTCCCTGACAGAGAGAGAGAGACTCCCTCTTTAACAGGGTCCCTGACGGGGAGAGAGAGAGACTCCCTCTTTAACAGGGTCCCTGACAGAGAGAGAGAGACTCCCTCTTTAACAGGGTCCCTGACAAGGAGAGAGAGACTCCCTCTTTAACAGGGTCCCTGACCAGGAGAGAGAGACTCCCTCTTTAACAGGGTCCCTGGCAGAGAGAGAGAGAGACTCCCTCTTTAACAGGGTCTCTGACAGAGAGAGAGAGAGACTCCCTCTTTAACAGGGTCCCGGACAGAGAGAGAGAGACTCCCTCTTTAACAGGGTCCCTGGCAGAGAGAGAGAGAGACTCCCTCTTTAACAGGGGTCTCTGACAGAGAGAGAGAGAGTCTCCCTCTTTAACAGGGTCCCTGACAGAGAGAGACTCCCTCTTTAACAGGGTCCCTGACGGACAGAGAGAGACTCCCTCTTTAACAGGGTCCCGGTAAGAGAGAGAGAGACTCCCTCTTTAACAGGGTCCCTGACAGAGAGAGAGAGAGACTCCCTCTTTAACAGGGTCCCTGACGGGGAGAGAGAGAGACTCCCTCTTTAACAGGGTCCCTGACGGGGAGAGAGAGAGACTCCCTCTTTAACAGGGTCCATGACCAGGAGAGAGAGAGACTCCCTCTTCAACAGGGTCCCTGACGGAGAGAGAGAGACTCCCTCTTTAATAGGGTCCCTGACAGAGAGAGAGAGACTCCCTCTTTAACAGGGTCCCTGACAGAGAGAGAGAGAGATTCCCTCTTTAACAGGGTCCCTGACAGAGAGAGAGAGAGAGAGACTCCCTCTTTAACAGGGTCCTGGACAGAGAGAGAGACTCCCTCTTTAACAGGGTCCCTGACAGAGTGAGAGAGAGAGAGAGAGAGAGAGACTCCCTCTTTAACAGGGTCCCTGACAGAGAGAGAGAGAGACTCCCTCTTTAACAGGGTCCCTGACAGAGAGAGAGAGACTCCCTCTTTAACAGGGTCCCTGACAGAGAGAGAGAGAGATTCCCTCTTTAACAGGGTCCCTGACAGAGAGAGAGAGAGATTCCCTCTTTAACAGGGTCCCTGACAGAGAGAGAGAGAGAGAGACTCCCTCTTTAACAGGGTCCTGGACAGAGAGAGAGACTCCCTCTTTAACAGGGTCCCTGACAGAGTGAGAGAGAGAGAGAGAGAGAGACTCCCTCTTTAACAGGGTCCCTGACAGAGAGAGAGAGAGACTCCCTCTTTAACAGGGTCCCTGACAGAGAGAGAGAGAGATTCCCTCTTTAACAGGGTCCCTGACAGAGAGAGAGAGACTCCCTCTTTAACAGGGTCCCTGACAGAGAGAGAGAGAGAGAGAGACTCCCTCTTTAACAGGGTCCCTGACAGAGAGAGAGAGACTCCCTCTTTAACAGGGTCCCTGACAGAGAGAGAGAGAGATTCCCTCTTTAACAGGGTCCCTGACAGAGAGAGAGAGAGAGAGACTCCCTCTTTAACAGGGTCCCTGACAGAGAGAGAGAGAGACTCCCTCTTTAACAGGGTCCCTGACGGAGAGAGAGACTCCCTCTTTAACAGGGTCCCTGACGGAGAGAGGGAGACTCCCTCCTTAACAGGGTCCCGTACGGAGGGAGAGAGAGACACCCTCTTTAACAGGGTCCCTGATCAAGAGAGAGAGACTCCCTCTTTAACAGGGCCCCTGACCAGGAGAGAGAGAGAGAGAGAGACTCCCTCTTTAACAGGGTCCCTGACAGAGAGAGAGAGACTCCCTCTTTCACAGGGTCCCTGACAGAGAGAGAGAGACTCCCTCTTTAACAGGGTCCCTGACCAGGAGAGAGAGAGACTCCCTCTTTAACAGGGTCCCTGACAGAGAGAGAGAGAGAGAGAGACTCCCTCTTTAACAGGGCCCCTGACAGAGGGAGAGAGACTCCCTCTTTAACAGGGTCCCTGACAGAGAGAGAGAGACTCCCTCTTTAACAGGGTCCCTGACAGAGAGAGAGAGAGACTCCCTCTTTAACAGGGTCCCTGACAGAGAGAGAGAGAGACTCCCTCTTTAACAGGGTCCCTGACGGGGAGAGAGAGAGACTCCCTCTTTAACAGGGTCCCTGACCAGGAGAGAGAGAGACTCCCTCTTTAACAGGGTCCCTGACAGAGAGAGAGAGAGACTCCCTCTTTAACAGGGTCCCTGACGGAGAGAGAGAGACTCCCTCTTTAACAGGGTCCCTGACAGAGAGAGAGAGAGAGAGACACCCTCTTTAACAGGGTCCCTGACGGAGAGAGAGAGACTCCCTCTTTAACAGGGTCCCTGACAGAGAGAGAGAGAGACTCCCTCTTTAACAGGGTCCCTGACGGAGAGAGAGAGACTCCCTCTTTAACAGGGTCCCTGACAGAGAGAGAGAGAGATTCTCTCTTTAACAGGGTCCTGGACAGAGAGAGAGACTCCCTCTTTAACAGGGTCCCTGACAGAGAGAGAGAGAGACTCCCTCTTTAACAGGGTCCCTGACAGAGAGAGAGAGAGACTCCCTCTTTAACAGGGTCCTGGACAGAGAGAGAGACTCCCTCTTTAACAGGGTCCCTGACCAGGAGAGAGAGAGACTCCCTCTTTCACAGGGTCCCTGACAGAGTGAGAGAGAGACTCCCTCTTTAACAGGGTCCCTGACAGAGAGAGAGAGAGAGAGAGACTCCCTCTTTAACAGGGTCCCTGACAGAGAGAGAGAGAGAGACTCCCTCTTTAACAGGGTCCCTGACCAGGAGAGAGAGAGACTCCCTCTTTAACAGGGTCCCTGACAGAGAGAGAGAGAGAGAGACTCCCTCTTTAACAGGGTCCCTGACAGAGAGAGAGAGACTCCCTCTTTAACAGGGTCCCTGACAGAGAGAGAGAGACTCCCTCTTTAACAGGGTCCCTGACAGAGAGAGAGAGAGAGAGACTCCCTCTTTAACAGGGTCCCTGACAGAGAGAGAGAGACTCCCTCTTTAACAGGGGTCTCTGACAGAGAGAGAGAGAGACTCCCTCTTTAACAGGGTCCCTGACGGACAGAGAGAGACTCCCTCTTTAACAGGGTCCCTGACGGAGAGAGAGAGAGACTCCCTCTTTAACAGGGTCCCTGACGGACAGAGAGAGACTCCCTCTTTAACAGGGTCCCTGACGGAGAGAGAGAGAGACTCCCTCTTTAACAGGGTCCCGGTAAGAGAGAGAGAGACTCCCTCTTTAACAGGGTCCCTGACGGAGAGAGAGAGACTCCCTCTTTAACAGGGTCCCTGACAGAGAGAGAGAGAGACTCCCTCTTTAACAGGGTCCCTGACAGAGAGAGAGAGAGAGAGACTCCCTCTTTAACAGGGTCCCTGACGGAGAGAGAGAGAGACTCCCTCTTTAACAGGGTCCCGGTAAGAGAGAGAGAGAGAGACTCCCTCTTTAACAGGGTCCGTGACAGAGAGAGAGAGACTCCCTCTTTAACAGGGTCCCTGACGGGGAGAGAGAGAGACTCCCTCTTTAACAGGGTCCCTGACAGAGAGAGAGAGAGACTCCCTCTTTAACAGGGTCCCTGACCAGGAGAGAGAGAGACTCCCTCTTTAACAGGGTCCCTGACAGAGAGAGAGAGACTCCCTCTTTAACAGGGTCCCTGACGGAGAGAGGGAGACTCCCTCTTTAACAGGGTCCCGTACGGAGGGAGAGAGAGACACCCTCTTTAACAGGGTCCCTGATCAAGAGAGAGAGAGAGACTCCCTCTTTAACAGGGCCCCTGACCAGGAGAGAGAGAGAGAGAGACTCCCTCTTTCACAGGGTCCCTGACAGAGAGAGAGAGACTCCCTCTTTAACAGGGTCCCTGACAGAGAGAGAGAGACTCCCTCTTTAACAGGGTCCCAGACGGAGAGAGAGAGAGAGACTCCCTCTTTAACAGGGTCCCTGACCAGGAGAGAGAGAGACTCCCTCTTTAACAGGGTCCCTGACAGAGAGAGAGAGACTCCCTCTTTAACAGGGGCCCTGATGGAGAGAGAGATTCCCTCTTTAACAGGGTCCCTGACAGAGAGAGAGACTCCCTCTTTAACAGGGGCCCTGACAGAGAGAGAGAGACTCCCTCTTTAACAGGGGCCCTGATGGAGAGAGAGATTCCCTCTTTAACAGGGTCCCTGACGGAGAGAGAGATTCTCTCTGTTGTACTGTCTCGTCTTTGTGAGAATAAGGTTATTACTCACCAGGCTCACATGTGGGGAGTTCATATTCAAGGTCAGTGTTCCTCCACTTGCCATTAATGGTACAAATATACACTCCTGTAGAACATGGGAGGAACAGCTTAGAATGCAACTAAATCACTACTTCAGCACTGACCCTCCGACAGTGCCGCGCTCCCTCAACACTGACCCTCCGACAGTGCGGCGCTCCCTCAGTACAGACCCTCCCACAGTGCGGCTCTCCCTCAGCACTGACCCTCCAACAGTGCGGCTCTCCCTCAGTACTGACCCTCCGACAGTGCGGCGCTCCCTCAGCACTGACCCTCCGACAGTGCGGCGCTCCCTCAGCGCTGACCCTCCGACAGTGCGGCTCTCCCTCAGTACTGACCCTCCGACAGTACGGCTCTCCCTCAGCACTGACCCTCCAACAGTGCGGCGCTCCCTCAGCACTGACCCTCCGACAGTGCGGCGCTCCCTCAGCGCTGACCCTCCGACAGTGCGGCTCTCCCTCAGTACTGACCCTCCGACAGTACGGCTCTCCCTCAGCACTGACCCTCCAACAGTGCGGCGCTCCCTCAGCACTGACCCTCCGACAGTGCGGCGCTCCCTCAGCACTGACCCTCCGACAGTGCGGCGCTCCCTCAGCACTGACCCTCCGACAGTGCGGCGCTCCCTCAGCACTGACCCTCCCACAGTGCGGCGCTCCCTCAGCACTGACCCTCCGACAGTGCGGCTCTCCCTCAGCACTGACCCTCCGACAGTGCGGCACTCCCTCAGTACTGGGGAGGGCTTTATATTATCCTATGATTTGACCCCAGTTATTGGATGCTTATCTCAAAACCCACCTTCATCACTGAAGTCTCTCTCATGGTAGTTGGCATCGCAGGTATATTTGATTGCAGAGAGATAGCTTGTGGTCCCATGTGTAGTTATATATTCAAAATGACCATGTGCAACATCAGTGGGTGTTGGACAATGAACTGTGATTCAAAGATTCAGTGAGATCAGTGACAAGAACGAACCCAGTATCTAAGCTGTGCACGGTGCTCCGAGTGTGGTCTAACCGAGGGGGAGATACGGAGACCGGAACTGTGCACGGTGCTCCGAGTGTGGTCTAACCGAGGGGGATACGGAGACCGGAACTGTGCACGGTGCTCCGAGTGTGGTCTAACCGAGGGGAATACGGAGACCGGAACTGTGCATGGTGCTCCGAGTGTGGTCTAACCGAGGGGGATACGGAGACCGGAACTGTGCACGGTGCTCTGAGTGTGGTCTAACCGAGGGGGGATACGGAGACCGGGACTGTGCACGGTGCTCCGAGTGTGGTCTAACCGAGGGGGGTACGGAGACCGGAACTGTGCACGGCGCTCGAGTGTGGTCTAACCGAGGGGGATACGGAGACAGGAACTGTGCACGGTGCTCCGAGTGTGGTCTAACCGAGGGGGGATACGGAGACCGGAACTGTGCACGGTTCTCCGAGTGTGGTCTAACCGAGGGGGGATACGGAGACCGGAACTGTGCACGGTGCTCCGAGTGTGGTCTAACCGAGGGGTACGGAGACCGGAACTGTGCACGGTGCTCCGAGTGTGGTCTAACCCAGGGGGATACGGAGATCGGAACTGTGCACGGTGCTCCGAGTGTGGTCTAACCGAGGTGGATACGGAGACCGGAACTGTGCACGGTGCTCCGAGTGTGGTCTAACCGAGGGGGATACGGAGACCAGAACTGTGCACGGTGCTCCGAGTGTGGTCTAACCGAGGGGGATACGGAGACCGGGACTGTGCACGGTGCTCCGAGTGTGGTCTAACCGAGGGGGAGATACGGAGACCGGAACTGTGCACGGTGCTCCGAGTGTAGTCTAACCGAGGGGGATACGGAGACCGGAACTGTGCACGGTGCTCCGAGTGTGGTCTAACCAAGGGGGGATACGGAGAGCAGAACTGTGCACGGTGCTCCGAGTGTGGTCTAACCGAGGGGGGATACGGAGACCGGAACTGTGCACGGTGCTCCGAGTGTGGTCTAACCGAGGGGGATACGGAGACCGGAACTGTGCACAGTGCTCCGAGTGTGGTCTAACTGAGGGATACGGAGACCGGAACTATGCACGGTGCTCCGAGTGTGGTCTAACCCAGGGGGATACGGAGATCGGAACTGTGCACGGTGCTCCGAGTGTGGTCTAACCGAGGTGGATACGGAGACCGGAGCTGTGCATGGTGCTCCGAGTGTGGTCTAACCGAGGGGGATACGGAGACCGGAACTGTGCCCGGTGCTCCGAGTGTGGTCTAACCGAGGGGGGATACGGAGACCGGGACTGTGCACGGTGCTCCGAGTGTGGTCTAACCGAGGGGGGATACGGAGACCGGGACTGTGCACGGTGCTCCGAGTGTGGTCTAACCGAGGGGGGGATACGGAGACCGGAACTGTGCACGGTGCTCCGAGTGTGGTCTAACCGAGGGGGGATACGGAGACCGGGACTGTGCACGGTGCTCCGAGTGTGGTCTAACCGAGGGGGGATACGGAGACCGGGACTGTGCACGGTGCTCCGAGTGTGGTCTAACCGAGGGGGATACGGAGACCGGGACTGTGCACGGTGCTCCGAGTGTGGTCTAACCGAGGGGGATACGGAGACCGGAACTGTGCACGGTGCTCCGAGTATGGTCTAGCCGAGGGGTACGGACATTTTATGGGTGTCTGTGGCGAGACGATCCTGTTTTTTGTAGAGTTTGTCACTTACCCTTGTGACATTCCGGTAGTCTGTGCTTTAGTTTTGCATTACTCCACTTGCTGTGCTCTGTGCAGATGTAGACAGCTGGATTGAGAGAGAGAGAGAGAGAGAGCGGGAGAGAGAGTAGGAGCACAAATGAGTAAAGGTTCCTCACTGCTGGACCAAAATCCCTCCCCCACCACCCCCGCAATCGCCCGTTCAACACCCCCCACATTCCCCAAGCCACCATGCCCACCAGTTTAGCACAAATGATTTGGAGCTCGCTGGTGGACTGTGGTGGGCCTCACACCCTGCCTTTCTTCCCGTCGAGGTCGCTCCGCTCCGACCCCCCAGATTCGGCCTCTGCCCGGCTTCTCAACCTCAACGTTCCTTGGAATTACCTCTCCAGTCTCCCCCCACAACTGCCCCCACCCCCTCTCCCTACCTCACCACCACCACCCCCCACCACCTCACCACCCCCCCACCGCCGCCGGCCAACCCCTCTCGTCCCACCTGCGCCCACCTCCACCCCAGACATCGCTTTCCGCTTGCTATTTCACACTCCATTTGGGGGAGTCATGCACTGGCTGGCTCGGTGAGACAGGAGTATGGAGGGGGGGTGATATCGAGGGGCAAAGGTGTAAGTGGGTGGGGGTCGAGAACCAATTAGTTCAAGTTCTGAAGAGGTGGTGGGAGTGCGGGATGCGGGGAGACGGTGGGGAGTGAGCGATATGGAGAGACGGTGGGAGTGAGGGTTACGGGGAGACGGCGGGAGTGAGGGATACGGGGAGAGGGCGGGAGTGAGGGATACGGGGAGAGGGCGGGAGTGAGGGATACGGGGAGACGGCGGGAGTGAGGGATACGGGGAGAGGGCGGGAGTGAGGGATACGGGGAGAGGGCGGGAGTGAGGGATACGGGGAGAGGGCGGGAGTGAGGGATACGGGGAGAGGGCGGGAGTGAGGGATACGGGGAGAGGGCGGGAGCGAGGGATACGGGGAGAGGGCGGGAGTGAGGGATACGGGGAGACAGCAGGAGTGAGGGATACGGGGAGAGGGCGGGAGCGAGGGATACGGGGAGCGGGCGGGAGTGAGGGATACGGGGAGAGGGCGGTAGTGAGGGATACAGGGAGATAGCGGGAACGAGGGATACGGGGAGAGGGCGGGAGTGAGGGATACGGGGAGACGGTGGGAGTGAGGGATACAAGGAGACAGCGGGAATGGGGGATACGGGGAGAGGGCGGGAGTGAGGGATACAGGCAGACAGCGGGAATGGGAGATACGGAGAGACGGTGGGAGTGAGGGATACGGGGAGACAGCGGGAATGGGGGATACGGGGAGAGGGCGGGAGTGAGGGATATGGTGGGACTGAGGGATATGGGGAGATAGCGGGAGTGAGGGATACTGGCAGTTGCTTGCAAGGTGGGATTAATGAATAGGATGGGAATGGTTAGAGTGAGGGAGAGGGTGGGGAGTGTCGGAATGAGGGAGACAGGGAGAGAGAGAGGAGATGGTGGCAGTGAGGGAGAGGGTGGTCATACCAGGGAGTTGGAGAGAGGTGGACTGAGATATTGGGTGGGGAAGATGGGAACGGAAACTAGGGGGGTTTAAGATCCTCAAACACATTGTGATAAAATATAATATTATGATCACTCTTCCCCAGAGATCGCAACACAGCTCAAGATTACTGATCAACCTATTCTCAATGCACAATAGGAGAACCAAAATAGTCCATTCACTGTTAGACTGAACTGGAAATCTATTTTGTACGCATTTGATGAAAACAGTTCACAAACAATCACTCAAATTCGTCTTGCCCGTTCCACCTGAGGTTTCAAGTCTCCCTCGATTGGCGGTTTACACTCAGCCAAAATCTGTTATTATCAGAGATTCCATCCCTGCCTCTTACCCCCTTTCCCCCCCACCTCCACCGCTGGTGTCTAAAAGTCAAGAACCGCACCACATGACCGTCCCCCACACCCACCGGCACCACCGGCAAATACTTCGCTCCTGGGCTTGGTCAACTTGCAACCACCTCTCAATCCCGAGCCACTTTAGGTGAAGATGCTCATCCCGGAGTGCGCCGCCGACTCAACGTACTTCCCACGCCTTCAGGGAAGCACCTCGTCCACCGGTGAGCCCTGAACTCGGGGAACACCACCCCCCCACCCACCCCACCACACCCGGCCGACCCGAAGCCTCCAGTCCGGACCGCTCCCGCACGCGATTAACCTCGAGAGCGGCGGTATTTGCACCACGTTCTCGCTTGGCTCCACGGGCGGAAGGCGGGGGTGAGAGGCCGGACCTGCAAGCGGAGGAGGCTCTGCTGTAGTACGCTGGAAGCTAGCTGGTGGTCTTCCCACGTGAAACACTTGCGCATCATTCTGGGGCAACATACCTTCCTCGGGGTCCTGTAGGTGATAGACGGGAGCGTCACAGGTGTACTTGATAACGGAAAGGTAAGTATCGTCATCGTGGTGGGACAAGTAATCGTAGTGACCATGTGTGATGTTCTCTGGTGCGCCACAGTGTACTGCAAGGGGTAAGAGAGGAGCGAGAGAGAGAGAGAGAGAGAGAGCGGGTGAGACAGAGACCAGAAGAGGAATGAATCCTGGGCATCGGACTCCGACACTGCGGTGCTCCCATAACGCTGACCATACGACAGTGCGGTGCTCCCTCGGTACTGACCCTCCGACAGTGCGGCACTCGCTCGGTCCTGACCCTCCGGCACTGCGGCTCTCCCTTAGCACTGACCCTCCGACAGTGCGGCGCTCCCTCAGCACTGACCCTCCGACAGTGCGGCGCTCCCTCAGCACTGACCCTCCGACAGTGCGGCACTCCCTCAGTACTGACCCTCCGACAGTGCGGCTCTCCCTCAGTACTGACCCTCCAACAGTGTGGCTCTCCCTCAGTACTGACACTCCGACAGTGCAGCACTCCCTCAGTACTGACCCTCCTATAGTGCGGCACTCCCTCTGTACTGACCCTCCGACAGTGTGGCTCTCCCTCAGCACTGACCCTCCGACAGTGCGGCACTCCCTCAGCACTAACCCTCCGACAGTGCGGCGCTCCCTCAGTACTGACCCTCCGACAGTGCGGCGCTCCCTCAGTACTGACCCTCCGACAGTGCGGCACTCCCTCAGCACTAACCCTCCGACAGTGCGGCGCTTCACCAGTACTGACCCTCCGACAGTGCAGCTCTCCCTCAGTACTGACCCTCCGACAGTGCGGCTCTCCCTCAGCACTGACCCTCCGACAGTGCGGCGCTCCCTCAGTACTGACCCTCCGACAGTGCGGCTCTCCCTCAGCACTGACCCTCTCTCTTTTCCTGACCATCCCTCCATACTGGGGGGTTCCCTCTCTGTTTGGGGCCCCCTCAGTGCTGTGCCCTCCCTCCGGACTGGGACCTCCAGCGACAGACCCTTTCCCCTCAGAAATAAGCCACATCGACCTGTTCACAGCAACGGGACTGATAGGTATCGGGAAATAACTTACCATCTTTGTGAGACACATCCTTAGCATGAGCGTGGGCAGCTGGAATAGATCATGGAAGAGAGGCATGATTACATCGTGTTCCTGACCCTCCGACAGTGCTGCATTCCCTCAGCACTGACCCTCCCACAGTGCAGGCTCTCCCTCAGCACTGACCCTCCGACAGTGCGGCGCTCCCTCAGTACTGACCCTCTGACAGTGCGGCTCTCCCTCAGCACTGACCCTCCGACAGTGCGGCTCTCCCTCAGCACTGACCCTCCCACAGTGCGGCTCTCCCTCAGCACTGACCCTCCGACAGTGCGGCTCTCCCTCAGTACTGACCCTCCGACAGTGCGGCTCTCCCTCAGCACTGACCCTCCCACAGTGCAGGCTCTCCCTCAGCACTGACCCTCCCACAGTGTGGCGCTCCCTCGGTACTGACCCTCCGACAGTGCGGTGCTCCCTCAGCACTGACCCTCCGACAGTGCGGCTCTCCCTCAGCACTGACTCTCCGACAGTGCGGCACTCCCTCAGTACTGACCCTCCAACAGTGCGACGCTCCCTCAATACAGACCCTCCGACATGCAGCACTCCCTCAGTACTAACACTCCAAAAGTGCGGCTCTCCCTCAGCACTGACCCTCCGACAGTGCGGCACTCCCTCAGCACTGACCCTCCGACTGTGTGGCTCTCCCTCAGTACTGACCCTCCAACAGTGCGGCGCTCCCTCAGTACTGACCCTCCGACAGTGCGGCGCTCCCTCAGTACTGACCCTCCGACAGTGCGGCGCTCCCTCAGTACCGACCCTCCGACAGTGCGGCGCTCCCTCAGTACTGAGCCTCCGACAGTGCGGCTCTCCCTCAGCACTGACCCTCCGACAGTGCGGCTCTCCCTCAGGACTGACCATCCGACAGTGCAGCTCTCCCTCAGTACTGACCCTCCGACAGTGCGGCGCTCCCTCAGTACTGACCCTCCGACAGTGCGGCTCTCCCTCGGTACTGACCCTCCGACAGTGCGGCTCTCCCTCAGTACTGACCCTCCCTCTGTTTCGGACTCTCCCTCCGTACTGGGGGGTTCCCTCTCTGTTCGGGGCCCCCTCAGTACTGTGCCCTCCCTCTGGACTGGGACCTCCAGCGAAAGACCCTTTCCCCTCAGAAACAAGCCACATCGACCTGTTCACAGCGACGGGACTGATAGGTATCGGGAAATAACTTACCATCTTTGTGAGAGGCATCCTCAGCAGCAGCGTGGGCAGCTGGAATAGATCATGGAAGAGAGGCATGATTACATCGTGTTCCTGACCCTCCGACAGTGCTGCATTCCCTCAGCACTGACCCTCCCACAGTGCAGGCTCTCCCTCAGTACTGACCCTCCGACAGTGCGGCTCTCCCTCAGCACTGACCCTCCGACAGTGCGGCGCTCCCTCAGCACTGACCCTCCGACAGTGCGGCACTCCCTCAGTACTGACCCTCCGACAGTGCGGCACTCCCTCAGTACTGACCCTCCGACAGTGCGGCGCTCCCTCAGTACTGACCCTCCGACAGTGCGGCGCTCCCTCAGCACTGACCCTCCGACAGTGCGGCACTCCCTCAGTACTGACCCTCCGACAGTGCGGCTCTCCCTCAGCACTGACCCTCCGACAGTGCGGCTCTCCCTCAGTACTGACCCTCCGACAGTGCGGCACTCCCTCAGTACTGACCCTCCGACAGTGCGGCGCTCCCTCAGTACTGACTCTCCGACAGTGCGGCTCTCCCTCAGCACTGACCCTCCCACAGTGCAGACTCTCCCTCAGCACTGACCCTCCCACAGTGTGGCGCTCCCTCGGTACTGACCCTCCGACAGTGCGGTGCTCCCTCAGCACTGACCCTCCGACAGTGCGGCTCTCCCTCAGCACTGACTCTCCGACAGTGCGGCACTCCCTCAGTACTGACCCTCCAACAGTGCGACGCTCCCTCAATACAGACCCTCTGACATGCAGCACTCCCTCAGTACTAACACTCCAAAAGTGCGGCTCTCCCTCAGCACTGACCCTCCGACACTGCGGCGCTCCCTCAGTACTGACCCTCCGACAGTGCGGCTGTCCCTCAGCACTGACCCTCCGACACTGCGGCGCTCCCTCAGCACTGACCCTCCGACAGTGCCGCTCTCCCTCAGCACTGACCCTCCGACAGTGCGGCGCTCCCTCAGCACTGACCCTCCGACAGTGCGGCTCTCCCTCAGGACTGACCATCCGACAGTGCGGCGCTCCCTCAGTACTGACCCTCCGACAGTGCGGCTCTCCCTCAGCACTGACCCTCCGACAGTGCGGCGCTCCCTCAGCACTGACCCTCCGACAGTGCGGCTCTCCCTCAGTACTGACCCTCCGACAGTGCGGCTCTCCCTCGGTACTGACCCTCCGACAGTGCGGCGCTCCCTCAGTACTGACCCTCCAACAGTGCGACGCTCCCTCAATACAGACCCTCCGACATGCAGCACTCCCTCAGTACTAACACTCCAAAAGTGCGGCTCTCCCTCAGCACTGACCCTCCGACAGTGCGGCACTCCCTCAGCACTGACCCTCCGACTGTGTGGCTCTCCCTCAGTACTGACCCTCCAACAGTGCGGCGCTCCCTCAGTACTGAGCCTCCGACAGTGCGGCTCTCCCTCAGCACTGACCCTCCGACAGTGCGGCTCTCCCTCAGCACTGACCCTCCGACAGTGCGGCTCTCCCTCAGGACTGACCCTCCGACAGTGCGGCTCTCCCTCAGTACTGACCCTCCGACAGTGCGGCGCTCCCTCAGTACTGACCCTCCCTCTGTTTCGGACTCTCCCTCCGTACTGGGGGGTTCCCTCTCTGTTCGGGGCCCCCTCAGTGCTGTGCCCTCCCTCCGGACTGGGACCTCCAGCGAAAGACCCTTTCCCCTCAGAAACAAGCCACATCAACCTGTTCACAGCGACGGGACTGATAGGTATCGGGAAATAACTTACCATCTTTGTGAGAGGCATCCTCAGCATGAGCGTGGCCAGCTGGAATAGATCATGGAAGAGAGGCATGATTACATCGTGTTCCTGACCCTCCGACAGTGCTGCATTCCCTCAGCACTGACCCTCCCACAGTGCAGGCTCTCCCTCAGTACTGACCCTCCGACAGTGCGGCTCTCCCTCAGTACTGACCCTCCGACAGTGCGGCGCTCCCTCAGCACTGACCCTCCCACAGTGCGGCGCTCCCTCAGCACTGACCCTCCGACAGTGCGGCGCTCCCTCAGTACTGACCCTCCGACAGTGCTGCATTCCCTCAGTACTGACCCTCCGACAGTGCGGCTCTCCCTCAGCACTGACCCTCCCACAGTGCGGCTCTCCCTCAGTACTGACTCTCCGACTGTGCGGCTCTCCCTCAGGACTGACCATCCGACAGTGCGGCTCTCCCTCAGTACTGACCCTCCGACAGTGCGGCTCTCCCTCAGCACTGACTCTCCCACAGTGCGGCTCTCCCTCAGTATTGACCCTCCGACAGTGCGGCACTCCCTCAGTACTGACCCTCCGACATTGCGGCTCTCCCTCAGTACTGACCCTCCAACAGTGCGGCTCTCCCTCAGTATTGACCCTCCGACAGTGCGGTGCACCCTCAGTACTGACCCTCCGACATTGCGGCTCTCCCTCAGCACTGACCCTCCGACAGCGCAGCGCTCCCTCAGTACTGACCCTCTGACATTGCGGCTCTCCCTCAGCACTGACCCTCCGACATTGCGGCTCTCCCTCAGTACTGACCCTCCAACAGTGCGGCTCTCCCTCAGTACTGACCCTCCAACAGTGCGGCTCTCCCTCAGTACTGACCCTCCGACAGTGCGGCTCTCCCTCAGCACTGACCCTCCGACATTGCGGCTCTCCCTCAGTACTGACCCTCCAACAGTGCGGCTCTCCCTCAGTACTGACCCTCCGACAGTGCGGCTCTCCCTCAGCACTGACCCTCCGACATTGCGGCTCTCCCTCAGCACTGACCCTCCGACAGTGCGGCTCTCCCTCAGCACTGACCCTCCGACAGTGCGGCTCTCCCTCAGTACTGACCCTCCGACAGTGCGGCGCTCCCTCAGCACTGACCCTCCGACAGTGCGGCTCTCCCTCAGTACTGACCCTCCGACAGTGCGGCTCTCCCTCAGTACTGACCCTCCGACAGCGCGGACGAACTTACCCTCATGATCCTGAAATGATGATGCTACCATCATACAGAGCAACAATACCCGCACTGACCTGCGAAAGGAACAGATGAATCAGGCATATCACTCCAACACCCATTCTCCCCATGTCTCAACCTCCCAAACCCAACACAGAGCGTCCGCATTCTTCCATTATCAAAACAATATCCCTCACTCCCGGGTGGATGTCAACCACCCCAGGTCACTTCTGAGGAGGCTGTCCCCATCAAATACTCCCAGGACAGGTACCGCACGGGGTTAGATACAGAGTAAAGCTCCCTCTACAACGTCCCCATCAAATACTCCCAGGACAGGTACAGCACGGGGTTAGATACAGAGTAAAGCTCCCTCTACACTGTCCCCATCAAATACTCCCAGGACAGGTACAGCACGGGGTTAGATACAGAGTAAAGCTCCCTCTACACTGTCCCCATCAAACACTCCCAGGGCAGGGACAGCACGGGGTTAGATACAGAGTAAAGCTCCCTCTACACCGTCCCCCATCAAACACTCCCAGGACAGGTACAGCACGGGGTTAGATACAGAGTAAAGCTCCCTCTACACTGTCCCCCATCAAACACTCCCAGGACAGGTACAGCACGGGGTTAGATACAGAGTAAAGCTCCCTCTACACCGTCCCCATCAAACACTCCCAGGGCAGGTACAGCACGGGGTTAGATACAGAGTAAAGCTCCCTCTACACTGTCCCCATCAAACACTCTCAGGACAGGTACAGCACGGGGTTAGATACAGAGTAAAGCTCCCTCTACACTGTCCCCCATCAAACACTCCCAGGACAGGTACAGCACGGGGTTAGATACAGAGTAAAGCTCCCTCTACACCGTCCCCATCAAACACTCCCAGGGCAGGTACAGCACGGGGTTAGATACAGAGTAAAGCTCCCTCTACACCGTCCCCATCAAACACTCCCAGGACAGGTACAGCACGGAGTTAGATACAGAGTAAAGCTCCCTCTACACAATCCCCATCAAACACTCCCAGGACAGGTACAGCACGGAGTTAGATACAGAGTAAAGCTCCCTCTACACAATCCCCATCAAACACTCCCAGGACAGGTACAGCACGGGGTTAGATACAGAGTAAAGCTCCCTCTACACCGTCCCCATCAAACACTCCCAGGACAGGTACAGCACGGGGTTAGATATAGAATAAAGCTCCCTCTACACCGACCCCATCAAACACTCCCAGGACAGGTACAGCACGGAGTTAGATACAGAGTAAAGCTCCCTCTACACCGTCCCCTTCAAACACTCCCAGGACAGGGACAGCACGGGGTTAGATACAGAGTAAAGCTCCCTCTACACCGTCCCCTTCAAACACTCCCAGGACAGGTACAGCACGGGGTTAGATACAGAGTAAAGCTCCCTCTACACCGTCCCCAATAAACACTCCCAGGACAGGTACAGCACGGGGTTAGATACAGAGTAAAGCTCCCTCTACACCGTCCCCATCAAACACTCCCAGGACAGGTAGAGCACGGGGTTAGATACAGAGTAAAGCTCCCTCTACACCGTCCCCATCAAACACTCCCAGGACAGGTACAGCACGGGGTTAGATACAGAGTAAAACTCCCTCTACACCGTCCCCCATCAAACACTCCCAGGACAGGTACCGCACGGGGTTAGATACAGAGTAGAGCTCCCTCTACACCGTCCCCATCGAACACTCCCAGGACAGGTACAGCACGGGGTTAGATACAGAGTAAAACTCCCTCTACACCGTCCCCCATCAAACACTCCCAGGACAGGGACAGCACGGGGTTAGATACAGAGTAAAGCTCCCTCTACACCGACCCCATCAAACACTCCCAGGACAGGTACAGCACGGGGTTAGATACAGAGTAAAGCTCCCTCTACACCGTCCCCATCAAACACTCCCAGGACAGGTACAGCACGGGGTTAGATACAGAGTAAAGCTCCCTCTACACCGTCCCCTTCAAACACTCCCAGGGACAGGTACAGCACGGGGTTAGATACAGAGTAAAGCTCCCTCTACACCGTCCCCATCAAACACTCCCAGGACAGGGACAGCACGGGTTTAGATACAGAGTAAAGCTCCCTCGACACCGTCCCCATCAAACACTCCCAGGGACAGGTACAGCACAGGGGGGGGCGTTCAGATACAGAGTAAAGCTCCCTCTACTCTGATTCAATCTGCTCACCACATGTTGTCTGTCCGGTCTCTCTTTCCGCTGAGTGACAATGGTTGTCCGAGGATGAGCTGGGCGGTTCTGAGTGCAGGTTCTCTGTGCCTTGGACTGACCCCGCTCGCTGCAGAGTCCGGGTAGCCTTATATAGACCCCGTGGGTGTTGTAGGGGGGGGTCAGGTCCGGGGCAAAGCCTGGTAACTTTCCATCCACCGTTCCCTTCCGGAGCTGATCCGCTGACGTCTCTCCACTACGCCCCCCCCACCTCTCTCCTTCCCGCTTTCCCCTCTTCCCTGCCCACCCCTGTCTGGAAAGCGTGTCATGCTTGGCTTGGCAACCTGCCCTGAACTCTCACTGAGAGAGAGAGGGACAGATAAAGAGATCGAGAGGGAGATAGGGAGAGAGTTCACCTCACCCCACCCGCTCGGGGAAGGCATTGGCGGGAGTGAGATCCGGGGGGTGGCGTGTGGTTTACTCAATGTCAGCCCTTTGCAGAGTCATCCAAACTCTGGTCGATGGACAGATACTTGCTGGAGCCAACACGCCACTTTCTAACCATCACCCCTCCCCCACAACACTGCCTACCCTCCCTTGACGTTCAATGGCATTACCATCACTGAATCCCCCACTACCAACATCCTGGGGGTTACCATTGACCAGAGACCGAACTGGAACAACCATTAGAGAGAATCTAACCATCACCCTCTTGACATTCAATGGCCTTACCATCACTGAATCACCCACTATCAACATCCTGGGGGTTACCATTGACCAGAAACTCAACTGGAACAACCATGAGAGAGAATCCAACCATCTCCCCTTGACGTTCAATGGCATCACCATCACTGAATCCCCCCACTATCAACATCCTGGAGGTTACCATTGACCAGAAACTCAACTGGAACAACCATTAGAGAGAATCTAACCATCACCCTCTTGACATTCAATGGCCTTACCATCACTGAATCACCCACTATCAACATCCTGGGGGTTACCATTGACCAGAAACTGAACTGGGACCAGCCATATAAACACTGTGGCTACAAGAGCAGGTCAGAGGCTGGGAATCCTGCGGAGAGTCACTCACCTCCTGACTCCCACCCAAATCCTGTCCACCATCGACAAGGCACAAGTCAGGAGTGTGATGGGACACTCCCCACTTGCCTGGATGAGTTGCAGCTCCCACGACACTCGAGAAGCTCGACACCGTCCAGGACAAAGCAGCTCCCCCCGCTCGATCGGCACCCCATCCACAAACATTCACTCCCTCTCTACCACCACCGACGCACAGTGGCAGCAGCGTGTGTACCATCTACAAGATGCACTGCAGCAACTCACCAAGGCTCCTTCGACAGCGCCGCCCAAACCCACCACCCGCTCCCATCTAGAAGGACGAGGGCAGCAGACACATGGGGAACACCACCACCTGGAAGTTCCCCTCCCAGCCACTCACCATCCCGACTTGGGGATATATCTGTTAGGGAGGGAGTTCCAGGGTTTTGTCCGTGTGGTGTAGGTACACCCACTGTCACTGGGTCAAAATCCTGGAACTCCCTCCCTAACAGCGCCGTGGGTGTACCTACACCACACAGGACAAAATCCTGGAACTCCCTCCCTAACAGCGCCGTGGGTGTACCTACACCACACGGGGACAAAATCCTGGAACTCCCTCCCTAACAGCGCCGTGGGTGAACCTACACCACACAGGGGACAAAATCCTGGAACTCCCTCCCTAACAGCGCCGTGGGTGTACCTACACCACACAGGGGACAAAATCCTGGAACTCCCACCCTAACAGCGCCGTGGGTGTACCTGGCCTAGTCAGCAAATCCCACATCTCCCTGAGTGTATAAAAAGTTATAGGCCAATGGAATGAAAGGGACATCAGCAAAGTGGATAGGGTCTTGGCTGAGTGACAGGAAAGGGTAAGCAGTAAGTAGTTAATGGATCTTTTTCGGGCTCGATGAATGTTTCGAGTGGGGTTCCCCAGGGGTCAGTGTTGGGACCCTTGCTCTTCCTGATATTAATGACCTGGACCTCGGTGCACAAGGCATATTTTGAAAATCTGTGGAACAGGAGGAGGCCCATTCGGCCCCTCTCGAACCTGTTACACAGGAACAGGAGGAGTCCCATTCGGCCCCTCTCGAGCCTGTTACACAGGAACAGGAGGAGGTCCATTCAACCCCTCTCGAGCCTGTTACACAGGAACAGGAGGAGTCCATTCAGCCCCTCTCTCGAGCCTGTTACACAGGAACAGGAGGAGTCCATTCAGCCCCTCTCTCGAGCCTGTTACACAGGAACAGGAGGAGGCCCATTCGGCCCCTCTCAAGCCTGTTACACAGGAACAGGAGGAGGCCCATTCGGCCCCTCTCGAGCCTGTTACACAGGAACAGGAGGAGGCCCATTCGGCCCCTCTCGAGCCTGTTACACAGGAACAGGAGGAGGCCATTCAGCCCCTCTCTCTCTCTCTCGAGTCTGTTCAAGGCTGCACAAATGCAAGTCTGGTCAGTTTTGGGGGGGTGCTGGTGTGATCTGAGGTTTGCAGTGAGTAGGAATGTGGTTTCTGAGGGATGGGGAGAGGGAACGAGAGAGAGAGAGAGAGAGGGGGGGATGGAGAGAGAGAGAGAGAGAGCGCATCCCAGGACACAAAACTGGCAGCAGCTTTTTGCTGAGTGTTCTGTTTCTTGCTTATCTCTGCCGGATGTTCTGCCAAAGTAAAGTGAGTGAAATGGGACAGCAGCAATCATTTCACAATGACTGCCTGGCTGTGAGCACAATCACCTCAGACTGACTCTGCCAAATCAAACTTGCTGACCTCACCCTCCCTCTCTCTGTCTCTCTGTCTCTCTCTGTGTGTCTCTCTCTGTCTCTCTGACTCTCTCTCTCTCTCTGTCTCTCTCTCTCTCTCTCTCTGTCTCTCTCTCTCTCTCTGTTTCTCTCTCTCTGTCTCTCTCTCTCTCTCGGTTTCTCTCTCTCTGTCTCTCTCTCTCTCTCTGTCTCTCTCTCTCTGTCTCCCTCTCTCTCTGTCTCTCTCTCTCTGTCTCTCCCTCTTTCTGTCTCTGTCTCTCTCTGTCTCTCTCTCTTTCTGTCTCTCTCTCTCTCTGTCTCTCTCTCTCTCTCTGTCTCTCTCTCTCTGTCTCTCTCTCTCTCTGTCTCTCTCTCTCTGTCTCTCTCTCTCTGTCTCTCTCTCTCTGTCTCTGTCTCTCTCTCTCTCTGTCTCTCTTTCTTTCTGTCTCTGTCTCTCTCTCTCTTTGTCTCTCTCTCTGACTCCATCTCTCTCTCTCTCTCTGTCTCTCTCTCTGTCTCTCTCTCTCTGACTCCCTTTGTCTCTCTCTCTGTCTCTCTCTCTCTCTTTCTGTCTCTGTCTCTCTCTGTCTCTCTCTCTCTCTGTATCTCTCTCTCTGTATCTCTCTCTCTCTGTGTCTCTCTCTCTCTCTGACTCCATCTCTCTCTCTGACTCCATCTCTCTCTCTGTC